>NC_056726.1:338346540-338436540 GCF_019279795.1 Protopterus annectens | reverse complement strand
TGCACAAGGAATCCATAGTGTGTATTTTTTTGTTTATTTCATGTTAAAATGTCTCTAAATAAAAATGATAAATGGTAAAGAGAGAGAGAATTGTCACTGCAATTTCGGTATCTTATAGGTTCATAGGTAGGTACTAGGCTATCGGCCCAAGGGCCTAAGTAAGCCTAGCCAACAAGATTCCCTGTCTTACGCCACCCAAGAAAGTTAATTTCCTGTGCCTCTGTCGAGCAGAGCCACAGAAGTGATCTCCGGGGTGTATTTCCTATTTCCCATCCACTCATCAAATTTGTATTGAAGAGTGCTAATGAGGAACTTTGCTTGACATAGATGGGTAGCTTGTTCCAGAGTATAGGAAGTCTCTGGAACAGGAATCTATCCCTCCAGCATGTGCTGTTTATTGTGGTGATAAGGTTTAGGTCCCTAGAGCGTGTAGCTCAGATGGACTGGGATTTCTTTACGTGTAACATGTCCAACAGCTCTGGGTTTAACATAGCTTTGTATGTTAGGCAGAGATCTCCTCGGAGTAGGCGATATGCTTCAGAGTAAAGCTGGAGTTTTTTTTGAGAAGGTCAGTGTAAGGCATCTGTTTGAGGCCAGTAATCCTCTTTGTGAGATACTTCTGTGGTCTTCCCAGCTGCTGCAGATGTCTTGTGAGGTACATTCCAAAAGGGGCATTGTACTCTATAATGGGTCTAATGAGTGCCGAGTAGAGGGGAACAATGACCTCTTTTTTCCTGGATGAGAACCCATTTGTGATGAGGTGTGCCACATAGAAGGATTTTCTGACTGTGGTGATGTGATTATAAAAGGAGAGACTACTGTCCACTTGGGTCCCAAGGTCTCTTATCACACATTTGGCATTAACTAGACTGCCATTTATGTGGTAGTTCATGAGTACAGAGTTTTTACCAAAGGGGATGACAATGCACTTTTTGGCATTGAGTTTGAAGCCATGCCTCTGACACCAGGCATCTGTCTCAGTGAGGCCCTTCTGTAAGATGTCCACATCATTTGGGGACTCGACTATGGCTCCTTGTTTGCAGTCATCTGCGAACTTTGTTAGCCAGAGACCTTCTGTGTTAGCCTGTACTTCAGAGAAGTAGATACCAAACAGGAGAAGTCCCAGGACTGAACCCTGTGGTATTCCACTTGTCACTGGTTTGAAGTCAGATTTGGAGTCTACAACTTTTACAGTGTGGGTTATGTCAGTGAGCCAGTTGGCAACCCATCTTGTGACTTAGGGATTTATACCTAGTTTAGTGAGTTTAGCTATAATTCCAGAATGGGGAATGGTGCTGAAAGCCTTGATGAGGTCAAGATAGGCTGTGTGAACTACCTTACCCTCGTCTACGGCTTTGGTGACTGCCTCAAAGAAGTCGATCAGGTTCAGAAGGCATGATCTGCCTTTCACAAACCCGAACTAGGTGGGGTCCAGAGTTTGGTGGTTACCAATGTCTTTGTTTATGAGTTCCATGATGATACGTTCCATGGCCTTGCAGACCAGGCTCATCAAGCTAATATTTATTTATTTATTTATGTTTGTTGACCAGGAGTGTCCGACTGGACATAGGTCCATTTTCAGCGGAGGCCCGGGGAGAAAAGCTCCACAGTTAAAATATACAGACAGTAGTTACATTGGATTTACATAGCGATTAACAATTTGATTAACATAGCAATTAATTACAAACATAGTTACAGATAAACATACTACATCAGTATACAGCTAGAATCTTTATCTGCGAAGTACATAACACACATTAACAATTGTTACAATAAGAAGTTCCTGCTGTATATTAAATAGTAGGCTTATGAGCATCCGAGCTTGCTATAATCAAGGTAGTTAGTGGGGTGGAAAGAAAGGTAGTGGTTGGATGGGGTCGGTGATATTAGAGTGGGAGTTGCAAGGGCATAGCCAGCATGTTTTTAGGTGCACTTTTAGTAAAGTTTTGAAGTTGGTGCATGATGGTACAGAGGTAATTGTGGGAGGGAGGGAGTTCCATAATTTGGGTATGGTGCAAGAGAATAGTGCTTCACCAGCAGAGTTATTGACTTTAGTGATCTGCAAGTGAGTTTTGTTGCTGGATCTTAGTGGTCTGGTGGTGTGATAGGGTTGGAGTAGATTCTGGAGGGATGTGACATTTAGTGGATGGTTTACTAGTTTGTGGGCGAGTGAGAGTTGATACCATTGAAGGAGGTGAGGGAGTTCAAGCCAGCCCAACTCAGCAAGTGGGAGACAGTGGTGACTATGGTAGGATGCCCCTGTGGTGAATTTGGCGATTTTGTTGTTGCAGGTCTCTAGCTTGTTTAGATCGCATTGCCTTAGGTTGGTATATATTGGAGATGCATAAAGTAGGGTGGAGATAAGGTGGGAATTTGCTACTGAAATCTTTGCTGCTTTGGTGAGAAGTTGCTTATTTCTGTATAACGCTCCTAGTTTTTTATGGTCATGGATATGTGAATGTCAAATTTTAGTTTATTGTCTATTTCCACTCCTAGCAATTTGGTGTGTTCTGTTGGGTGTATAGTGGTGTTGTCTTTTGCTGTGATGTTAAAGTGAGAGTTGTTTTGAGTATGTTTGGTGGGTTGGAAGATGAGTAGTTTAGTTTTGTTTGGGTTGAGTATTAATTGGGCATCAGATAACCAAGTTTCAACAAAGGAAAAGGCTTCCTGTATGACTTTTTGCAGTTTGGGTAGGGACTGGGCTGAGCAGATGATGGTTGAGTCATCTGCGTATTGTATGAGTATGCCATGTTTGGTGGCAGAGGCTAGATTATTGGTGTAAACAGAGAAGAGTAGGGGTCCAAGGATGGATCCTTGGGGAACCCCTATGGAGACAAGTAGTTGGGGAAGTATGTCATTTTGCAATACAACGTATTGTTGGCGGTCAGACAGGTAACTCTGAAACCAGTTGGTGACTGATTGTGAGAAGGATAGGTTATTGAGGACAGAGATAATTTGTTTGTGTGGGACCATGTCAAATGCTTTAGATAGGTCTAGGGAAAGTAGCAGAGGAGAGATAGCCATTGTTTTTATGCTGAAGGATAGTGTTAGTAAAGGAGAGTAAGGCAGTGGTGGTGCTATGGTTTGGTCAGAACCATGCTGAGTATTGGAAAGGAGGTTGTTAGTAAGGAGGTAGTCAGAGACCTGAGAGTGAATGCATCTCTCTAGTATTTTGGAGAGTAGAGAGAGAATAGGTATGGGGCAGTAATTGGTTAGTTCTGTGGAGGGGCCGCCTTTGTGGAGGGGAATTATATGTGATACTTTCCATAGTGTGGGAAAGTAACTTTCTGACAGAGATTGGTTAATCAAGATGGATACTGGGTAGGCCAGAGCATCAGCTGCGATTTGTAGGTATTCACTTGGGAGGTTGTCTGCTGCTAATTTTGTGGGCTTAAGTTTAGTTAAGAGTTTTTTTATGTTGGAGGTAGGTACAGGAGAAAAAGAGAAGGCAGTGGGGAGATTACTAGCTGAAGGTGTTGGTTGAAGGGGAAGGGGGTTGTGTTGTTTAGCTAGTATGGCTTGTGTGAAGTGTGTGTTGAATGAGGTAGCGATATTTTCTGAGGAGTGAGGGATGTTAGGAGGAGGGGTACTGACTTTACCTGGGTGGAGGATGGAGTTTATGAAGAACCAGAATTGTTTGGGGCTGTGCTGGGAGGAGTCTAGGGCAGACTGGTAGTATTGGAATTTGTCCTGTTTTATTACCTTTTTGACTCTATTGCGTAGTTCTAGGAATCTCTGTCTAGTTGAGGGGGTTTTGGTTTTGCGCCAATGCTCTCAGGCTTTAACCCTGTTTTTCATTTCTAACTTAGTGGTTTTCTGTAGCCATGGGGAGGGTTGTGCTTTAGTTCTGGAAAGTCTTATGGGGGCATGGTAATTAAGGATGCTCAGGAAGGTAGTATTAAAAAATTTAACTGCGTCATCAAGACTGAGGTACTTTAGAGGATGCCAGTTACATTCTTTGAGGGATGAGATGAATGTGAGTGGATTAAAGTTTAGTTTTTTACATATTTGACGGTAGATGACAGGTTTAGCTTGGTACAGGTATTTTTTGAGAAGGAATGTTGGGGAGTGATCACTGAGGCTATCCAATAAGCAGCCTGTTATATATGACTGGGGGTTCTTACTGACTAGTATCCAATCCAGGGAAGTGTGCTTGCTGGAGTTTTTATTTATCCTGGGTGGCGACTGGACTAGTTGGGTGAAGCCATGAAGGTTTACATGATGGGTTGGATAGTTGCCAGAATAGGATTGCCAGTCAATATTGAAATCACCTAAAATTATAGTTTCTTGGGGGAGATGGTGGGTAGACCAGCTGAGGAAGTTTTCTAGTGGAGGGATGTTTTGGCCAGGTGAGAAGTAGCATCCAATTATGTTGATGGTTTTGGTTTATTTTGAGTTTGGTATATATTATTTCTTCATTGCCTATTTGTGGAGCTGATGAATTTAAGATCTGGATGTTTAGATGCTGTTTAAATACTATAGCTACACTGCCTCCTTTCTTGTTTAGCCGGTCTACTCTTAGTATGCCATAACTGGTAGGGAGGATTTGCTCACTGGTAATGTGAAGTTCTAGCAAGGTTTCTGTCAGGATTACTATATCTGGGGAGTACAAGTCTATGGTGGCATGGAGTTCATGGACTTTGGATATACTTCTAATATTTAGGCTTAGTAGAAGGAAGTCACTTGGCTTTCTATTGGCTGTGATATGGGAGAAGTTGTGGTTACTAGTCTGATTATGAGGATTGGGGTTGGAGATGGTAGGGCCAGGGTTGGGGTGGATGTCTCCACTTAGGGCTAGTTTTGATATGCATGAGGTTATTAGTTTTCTAAGTTTTTGAATGTGTTTGTTTATTAGGGAAACTTTATGATTGTGCTCTGTAGGTAAAAGGTATGGTGGGAGAGTTACTATGTTAAGTTGTAGGAATGCCTTATGTTTGAATAATATAGTTGGTAGAATATGCAGGGGGTGCATAGAGATGGTTCTTGAGTTGGTGGGAGGGGAGCTGAGTGGGGGTGAAACATGAGTGGTGGTGTGAGTAGTAGTACAGTGGTAGTGGTTGAGTGGGGGAATGATGGAGTTTTGGTAGGATGTAAGATATGAATTAGAGTGCATGCAGTGAGCATAGGTAAGGTATGCTTGTACATGTTAGCTGAGGAGGAGTGATAGTAGTGGGAAGATGGAGGAGGTAGTGTTGGGTTTACTGCCGTGGTTGGCTATTGGAAAGATTGGAGGGGTTTGTGAGTGTAATAAAGGTAGGACCACTGGGGTGGGAGTTAATAGGGGGCAAGGTGGGGAGCGGGTAGAAACCCTGTTAGTTGCTCTTATGAGGGGACTGGAAACAATCAGGTAACAGAGTAAACTGATAAATGAACATATGATAGTGAATGTGGTGACTCAGGTAGGTACCCTGTATTTCCACAAACTATCAGTTAGCTGTGCCCCAGTTCAGGCAGTTTTAATAAGTTCTATGGCAGAACTGAGCATGAGGTGCTCAAGGGGTGGTTGTAGTTTTAAAAATGGTGCCTGCCACAGGTAATATTTATTAACTTTGGGATTGGCTCAAGGTAATAAACAGGGAAGGGGGAGGGGGAGAACAAGGGTGTGAGCAGGCAGTTCTTTTGTACTGCTGCTGAGCCAAAGCAAAGACAAGTTTGTGTTTAAGAAACAATCAGAACTGACCAAGGAGTGCTCTGAAACTGTAAATAATTTCTTAACCATTTGTCTGGTGGAAAAACAGGATAACCTTGTATCAGTAGGCTACTGTGGTCTCCGTTTAAATTAACAAACACACAGTATTTATCAATTATGAATACTATTTGCTGACAGAAGGGAATAAGAGAGAAAATGGAAGATGAGTGAGTGTGTGTGTGTGTGGGGGGGGGGGGGGGGGCTGCTTACAAGCCAAAGCAGAGTGCTCTCCGGGAGAAAATGAATATTGGCTCAAACAGGTAGACACATACTCAAAGTTAACTTTAGCTGTTTGACGACAGTTCAGACCCGGACTGTGCTTTTCTTATAAGAATGATAAAGGTGGTATATATAAGAATGATAAAGGCTAATAGGGCGATAGTTCCCAGGATCAGTGGTGGTTCCCCCTTTGTAGAGTGGGATAACTGTTGCTGTGCGCCATTCAGTGCGCACAAAGCTTGACATGAGACTATGATTGAACATGGTGCTTAGGTGGGAGCCAGTTCTTTCTGAAATTTGTGTAAATTGCAGCCTGGGATGTTATCCATTCCCATGGATGCTGTGTTTTTGGTTTTAGAGAGTGCAGCTTTTACCTGCATAGATGTGATTACAGGGACTCTGCATTCTTCCTGTATATATATGGGACCTTTAGGGGGTGAAACGGGGGTAAAGTTAACAATGAATCTGCCAGGATGTTGGTAATATCAGTGGTTCTGTAAATTTCATGCCGTTGTGCTGTAACTCAGAGAAGATCTGGGTGTTGCCATTGAGATTCTTGACATATCTGTAGAATGCTTTGTGGTTGCCTTTAGAATCGGTGGCAATTTTGTTTTCATAGCTAGCTTTGGAGGGTCTTATAAAGGATCTCAGCTTCTTACTGAGGCTGACCTGGGAGCTCCTCCACTCATAGGAATTTACTCTCTTTTGCAACAGTTTCTTCCTTCTGTTGTAGAGTTGGTTTGTGGCAGGAGACCACCAGATTGGCTTCCTTTTTTTGGAGGATAGTGTCATTTGGGACAGTTTGGGACAGCACGATCCATGCACTCATGTAAGTGCTTATAGAGTGCATTTGTGTAGGATTCAGTAGTCATAACTGTATTGTCCATCTGCATGGGTGTCATGAAGTTCACCACTCCTGTCTTAAGAAGCATGAAGTTGGCTATGGAGAAATTTTTTACCATGGTTTCTTTAATGGTGGGTGGGGGCAGGATGCGGATTTCTAGGGTGATTAGCTTATGGTCAGATCTGACCAATGAGGAGTTGACTTCAGGTGTGGAACACCGGTCACTCATGTTGGTAATGGCTAGGTCTAGGATATTGTTGCCCCTGGTGGGGGTGTGTATAAGTTGATCCAGGGCATTGGAATTTATGAATTTCAGAAAGTGTTGAGCGAAAGAGTTGGTACATGAGTAATTTTCCCAGTTAATGGTGAGCTAGTTGAAATCGTCCATTATTAGGGTGTTTGGTAGAACCCTAATATTTTCCAGCATATCTAGAAAAGGAGTGTGAATCCTTGGGCATGGTGGGGATCTGTATCAAGCTACAATTTGGATTGCAGTTTTGCCCAGAGTTAGTTGCACTTAGATAACCTCGGATGCATTATGCTGCGCATCTAGCCTGGTGGTGTGGACATCCTTAATGAATATGGACACACCTCTGCCTTTGATGTTCTGGTCCAGGTTAGATGGCTGAAAAGTGTGGTATGAGTTATAGCCTGCTAATGCAGGGATGCTCTCTAGAGCCTTGAACCAGATCTCAGTCACTGCACAGATATCGATGTTCTCCATTTTAAGGAGTGCCTGGAGTGAGTGCATTTTGAGATTTAGACTTCTAACATTGAGTAGCATTACCCTTAGTTTTTGCTTGTCTGTTCCTGATGTTCTTCATGTTTCACTGTTGCAGTTATTACATTTAGGTTATCTGCTTGCAAGTAGCCCTCAGTTGGCCTGATTAGCAAAGTCTTGGGTCCTGCATCGGTTGCTGTCCCTTCTTCCATGACGTCAGGACGTCAGGGGTATAAAACATGTAGCCGATGCCATTACATTAGTCTTTCTTGCCATATGGTGCCCGAAGCAGAAGCAGTTTGCAAGTGCCAGTCGGTCGACTCCTGAAATTTTCGTTTTTGAGTTTCAGAGCCAAAGTCTTTAACTAAAGCTAAGTGCCTCATTGAGGAAACTTTTTTTTGCTCCTTACCGATGTCAGTAAAAGTTAATAATTGCATTACTTGTGGAAAGCAAATACCTCATAAAGATTTTCATTCGTACTGTATTCCTTGCCTAGGTCCAGACCACGACGTACCTTGCTGTCGGTTTTGTGCTTTATTTAATCAGCGCACTATCCGTCGTCAGTATATTTTCGCCTCTAAATATTTCAGTTCCCAGTTTAATTATACAGAAATGTCGTCGGTTAGCCATCTGACTACCAGGATTCCAAAAAAATGCAAAGATAAATACTGAGACAGGCCGCCGAGGTCCAGAACCGCCACTTCTCCTAAGCCAGTCTCTAGTTCGCCGGTACTCAGTGAAGTGCTTTCGCAGCCCCTGATACCCACTACTTTTGATTTGTAGGCCTCTACTGAGACCCATTCGGAGTCCGGTATGCTGCGAGATGCTTCAACTATGGAACCCGTGGATGTCTCTACTTTGGATCGGTCCGGAGCCACTGTGCAGGCACCGGCTTCTGATGGTGTATTCAGGCCTACGGACTTGCATATTAAACTGACACATCCTTCTTCACTTAGGCCTAAATCTCGAACCATGCCTAAAAAACTGACGCCCAGGCCACATGCTCAGGCCTCAATGCCTAAAAAACAAATGGTAAGAATGGCTGAAGATCTAATAACTCTAATCAGGGGTAGCCAACCCCCCCTTCTAAGAGGCCTAGGACTGAAGTTGTTTATGAATCTTCTGACCAGGATTCATTTTTTTCTGATTCTTCTGATGATCTGGATTTGCCCTTAACTACTTATGAGGATTCTGATGCAGAGGACTCTATTTCCTCTGCTTCCCCTCCAGAGGATTTTTCTTTTGGTGAAACCTTACATACTCTAAGGGAGCATTTCCTCTGGGAAAGCCAGGATTTTTTCTGATTCAAAAAAGAGGCTCAGGGATTTCTTACTCCTGCCTCAGCATAGGCCTTTAGCTATTCCTCCTGTACTAGACATTGTTGATGATGCTTTTTCGGAATCTAGTTTGGCCCCTGATTCCTTGCCTCCTGCTCCCAGAAAACCTGACAGATACTACAGGGTCCCTGAGTCACACAAGTTCCTTTTTAAAAATCCTATTGCGGATCCAGAGACTATTTCTCAGGGGCCCAAGGGCATTAAGGCTTCTGCTGCTAAAAATCCTACCTCTTCTGATAGAGACTCCAGGGCGCTGGATAGATGGGGTAACACGGTTTACACTTCTGCAACCTTGGCCATTAGGGCTCTAAACTGCCAGTTTCATATGTTAAAGTATCAGCAACATGTTATTGGATTGCTTAAATAGAAAATGATGTTGATTCCTGATTGTGTGAAAAACAAAGAATTACAGGATTTAATGCATTCTGCTGAACAGGTTGGAAAACATACTTTGCAATGTGGTTTTGATTCATTAGAGGCCTCTTGCAGGGCTGCTGTAACTGGGTCTGTGCTCAGAAGGCATGCTTGGCTTAAGGAGCAGTCTTTACCTGACCATGTTAAAGCTAAGTTGTTGGATGCTCCCTTAACTCAAGACTGCCTGTTTGGCAACAAGGCTGAGGAAGTTCTTGAAAAGATGGACGATAAAGCTAAATCTATGCAAACTGTTAAAGACTTATTACAAATTCAGCCTCCTAGATTTAGTAGGCACTGGCCCTCTAAAAACTGGTCCTTTCCAGCCCCTTCCAGGTCTTCTCAAGCCAAACCCAGACACAGCAGAAACCCCAAGTTTCAGTCCCAGGGGATACACAGGACCAAGTAATGGGGGGCCTCCACTTCCAAATCTGGAAGTAATAAGACTCCCCCCTATGGTAAACTGTCTCAATGACTTCCTTTTAAAATTTCCAAGCACTTATCAACTGACTGCCCCTTTGGGGGGAAAGATAGCTCTTCATGCAAAAAACTGGGAGCTCATTACCCATGACAAATGGATTTTAAATGTAGTGTCCCAGGGATACAGATTTCACTTCCACACGTTGCCAACACCAAACGGGTGGCCGGACCTACCCCCAAATCAGTTGGCAGAGGCCCAAAAACAAGTACTTTCTCTCTTAAGCATGGGGGCTATTCATTTTGAACCGGAAGAGGAAAAGGGACAAGGTTTCTACTCGAGACTTTTCCTGGTACCCAGAAAAGACCTGTCTACTCTAAACACCTTTTTGGAGATTCCAAAATTCAAGATGCTGACTCTTCACCAGTTGCTTCCTATGCTAGGCAAAGATGCCTGGTTGGCAACACTAGATTTAAAAGAAGCATACCTGCACATCCCAGTCAGGGAATCTTGCAGAAAATACCTTTGCTTCAAAGCAGGCTACACTCACTATCAGTTCTCTGCACTGCCCTTTGGCATAACTACTGCACCAAGGGTATTTACAAAGTGCCTAGCTCCAGTTATTGCATTTTGCAGGCAAAGAAATATTCAAATATACCCATACCTGGACGATTGTCTAATTCAGGCAGAAAGCCAGGACATACTTTTGAATCATCTGGCCTTTGTACAAAGGGTTCTAACCTGTCTAGGGTACACCATAAACAAAAAGAAATCTCAACTGGTACCCTGTCAACAAGTTATATTCCTGGGAGCAAGCTTGAATACAACTTCCCAGATGGCTTACCTCACACCAGGGAAACAAATTCATTTGACAACCTACTTCAAACAGGTGGACACAAAAACCCTGCTTATCTGCAAGACAAATACTGCAAGCCTTGGGGTTCATAGCATCCTGCATTCTTCTAATTTCATATGCAAGGCTGCATATGAGGAAACTACAGTAGTATCTAAAAAGCCTATGGTGTCAACATTCCCAAGATCCAGAAGCAATGATTCCTATCATACCTTGCCTATGCCTAGAGTTCTTTTGGTGGGCGGAGGCCTGCCACCAGAACAAGGGACTACCTTTCATACCACCCCCTACCACCCAAATACAAACAACAGATGCATCAGACTATGTATGGGGGGCTCACCTGGCAGGGAAGTGCATTCAGGGCAAATGGAACCAAAGTCAAATGCACCTGCATATCAATCAGAAAGAAATGTTAGCTGTACAGAATGCTCTGACAGCCTTCAAGGACCACATTCTTCTAGGACAACTAATGGTAAAGATGGACAACACCACTGTTGTGTGGTACATAAGCAGGGAGGAACACATTCTTACCCCCTCTGCAGACTAGCCATGGCATTGTGTAACACAGCCTTGAGCTACCCAGTGCAACCTACAAGCTCAATTCCTGCCAGGAAAATTAAATGCACTGGCAGACGGAATAAGCAGAAACCTCATGGACCCACACAAGTGGAAACTGGAACCAAGGATTTTCAACATGTTGACAAACAAATGGGGGAACACAGATATAGATCTATTTGCCTCTCTCCAGAACTACCAATTGGACACATTTTGCACAAGGACTCCCCACAAACAAGCCTGGAAAGTGAATGCTCTTTCCTTCAGCTGGAAAAACCTATCAGTTTATGCCTTCCCCCCTCTGCCTCTGCTCTCCAAAGTACTACTAATTTTCAAACAGGACAAACCAGGGATGATTTTGATTGCTCCAGACTGGCCATGCCAACACTGGTACCCCCTCCTGTGCAGTGTGTCATGGTTATCCCCATGGCACCTGCCTCAGACTCCTTCCCTGTTGTCTCAGCAGGAGAACCAGATTCTGCACCCTCAGCTTCTAACACTGAACCTCGCAGCCTGGCTAATTATCTAATCTCTCCTTTACCATCCCTCAGTAAACCTGTGATGGATATCGTTTTAGAGGCAAGGAGGCCTAGTACTAGAAAATCTTATGCTGAAAAATGGAAAAGATTCTGTGCCTGGAACCAGTCGCACAACAGCACTCAATTTACCTCAGATTTTACAATACTTAACTGAGATGCTTCACAAGGGCTTGTCTTTTTCCTCCATTAAAATCCACACCTCAGCCATTTCAGCTCATTATAACACAGAGCCTCCCCTCTTCTCACATCCACTTCTCAAGCAGTTCCTCAGAGGGGCAAGACATTTGAGACCACCCAGGAGAGCTCCAACCCCAGCCTGGGACCTTAACTTTGTTTTGGAGAAACTCACTCTACCTCCTACCAGCCAGCTGCCACTGCAGACTTAAAATTTATTTCTTGGAGAACAGCTTTTCTTTTAGCAATCACTTCAGCCAGAAGGGTATCTGAGTTACAAGCCCTTATGGCAGTGGAGCCTTTCATCATCTTTCATGCGGACAGAGTGTCCCTCAGAACCAATCCATCCTTCATGCCCAAGGTGATATCCAGTGTGGCTCTTAATCAGTCCTTTCATTTGCCAACCTTCTTTCCTAAGCCACAGAACAAAGGGGAATGGATACTGCATTCCTTATATGTGCACAGACTACTTAGATTCTACTTGGACAGGACTAAACCTCAAAGGAAATCTGAACAAGTGCTGGTGGCATTTGCTGCAGGGGCAGAGGGGAAGGCTATTTCAAAGCAAACCACTTCTAAATGGATAGGCCATTGCATTCATTTCTGCTACCTGGAGTTCCTGTACATACTTTTACCAAGCATTATCATTTGCCAGTTTTCTCTAAATCGAGAGCTGGTTTTGCCACTGCAGTCTTGCAGGGCCTTATAGCTGATCCTAATGAGCTGATCCTAATGCTATTTAAAATCCTCCTCCCAACCATAGCTTTGGGAATCTACCCAAATGTAATGACTGCAACAGTGAAACATGAAGAACATAGTACAATTGTGTACACTTACCATAAATGTAGATGTTTGCGTGTATTCACTGTTGTAGTCCTGGTTACCCTCCCTCCAGCCCCCTAACTTCTTTTGGTTATACCTCTACTTTCCTTTACTATGCTTAAAAGCTTTTTGGTGTATTTGTTTTTTTGTTGGAGGTATATCATTGTACTTTTATATTTAATTGCTTCCCATTAGGGGGGCACCTGACATCTGGGGCAAGAAAAACTGATATAATGGCGTCGGCTGCATGTTTTATACCCCTGATGACCTGACATCATGGAAGAAGGGACAGCAACTGATGCAGGACCCAAGACTTTGTTAATCAGGCCAACTGAGGGCTACCTACAAGCAAATACCCCAAATGTAATGACTGCAACAGTGAATATACTCGAACATCTACATTTATGGTAAGTGTACACAACTGTATTTTACGGTGGTGAATTTGTCATTTGAACCTTGCCTAAAAATGCACTATAGAGGTGGCAAGACCCTTAGCCAGTATCCGGAATCCCAGGGGTGACAGGTGCAGGCCATCTCTGGCAAAGCATCGTGGTCTGTCAACAATGTCGTCCCAGGCAGACAGATACCAGATCCCCTTAGAATGACTCCAGAAGCTTAGCCAATTGTTGAAGTTAATCATTTTGTTCTTGTACTGCTTTATCATTCTGGGCGATGGCAGGATACTACTCAGGGCTAGGGTCATATCTGCCTGGGCTACATGATAGGAGAGCTCTTCCATGTCTCTTTTCATGTAGTCCAGGGAGGTATGTCTCAAGTCATTCACACCAACATGGACAATAACAGAGTCATATGTGTACTTGTTGTGAAGTGACCTGAGTGCATGGGTTATGTGGCGGATCCTGGCACCCGACTGGCTGCTAACAGTAACCTTCTCCTTGTTTAGCCTGGTGAGTGGGACATCATTGTGCCTGAATATAGAGTCACCTATGACTAGTGTGTTGGGTATGTTGTTTTGCATTATGGGATGTGGTTTATTGGCACACTGAGTTTGTGGGCTATGTGTCATTTGGGTTGTATTGGGGGCTGGAGGTTGCTTGCGTTTCTGCTTTGGAGGTCTCTGTTGCTTGAGCAGATTATTATTGAGAGGCTCTGCAAATGCTTTTGTGTTTCTATGTGTGGATTTTGGTGGTGTAGGTTTAGTGGGACTATGTGATGAGTGTGGTGTGGTGCAATTATTTACCTTCTCCTCTTGACTGTCAAGTTCAGTCTTGGTTGTAGAGAGCTTTACCTCCAGTTTGGTAGATAAATGCATCTCTCACAGGTTGTGGTGTTGGGTGGTAGGAGGAGAGGGTTGTCTGTGTACATGAGGCAATTGCTACATTGACCCAAGATGCCCAGATTCATCAGATAGACAGGAGAGAACACTTGGAGCTGACCCTTGGACATGCCTGAATAAAAAACTACTTTCCTCTAGACAAGTGAGGAAAGTGAGTATAAGACCTGTTTTTCTCTAAGCAAGTGAAGAAAGTAAGTACAAAAACTATTTTCCTCTAGGTAAAGAGGAAGGTTGAGTGCTGTAGTAATTTCTAGCTTATTTAGTGCTAACAACAAGTTCTGAACTAGTGCTGAGCACAAATAAGCAAATTCAAGTGCTAAAACTAAGAATCTGTACCTGGTTCTTGTATTTGATAGACTACCTAGTGCTTACCACTCCCACTGATAAGATAGAATGCTTCCCTCCAACACAGAAAGACTTGGGGGGCTCAGAAGCTTACAAACAGTCCTGGATACAGCAAATCTGTATCTGGATTAGACTAGTTACAGGAAAGGTGGGAAACAAGTGCAAATGCGGGCTTTTAAACCAGAAGGTTGAAAGAGATGGAAAAAGTGCCCAACCGGCCAATAAACTAGAATTTCTGGGCCAGAATCCTCTCTTGTGGTAGATAGGCTATCTAGTGCTTACCACTCCCACTGATAAGCTAGAAGGCTTCCCTCCAGCACAGAAAGGCTTGGGGGCTCAGAAGCTTACAAACAGTCCTGGATAGAGCAAATCTGTATCTGTACTAGACTAGTTACAGGAAAGATGGGAAACAAGTGCAAACACAGGCTTTTAAACCAGTACGTTGAAAGAGATGGTAAAACTGCCAAATGGCCAATAAACTACAATTTCTGGGCCAGAAACCACTCTTGTGGTAGATAGGCTACTTAGTGCTTACCACTCCCACTGATAAGCTAGAAGGCTTCCCTCCATCACAGAAAGGCTTTGGGGGCTAAGAAGCTTACAGTCATGGTTACAGCAATCCTGTATCTGGACTAGACTAGTTACGGGAAAGGCAGGAAACAAGCTTAGAAAATGTATTTTTTTTTTTTTTTTGGAAAGTGGAAAGGGAGAAAGGAGAAACAGAAAATATTTCAAAATGAAGGACCTAAGTGGCTTGCCCTTCACAAATGTTCTCTCTGTATTAGGTAGAATGAGCTAGTGACACTAGACTGGAGTAAAGCTGGGATAGAACTGAACAGATGGGACTGGTAGGAGTGTCTGAAGTCAAAATATGATCTCACTGTGCTCGGTTGAATGAACAAATGAGCTAGACCCAGGAGGAGTGTTCAAACACAAATTTACAGGAGGGGCGGGCAATTCCAAAGCCACCAAGATTAATACCAAAACAAGAACAGGGAGGGTGGGTGAGAAATTAACTACAGAGACAGAGACCACAGTATTCTATGAAACAATTAAATAGAAAAATAAATAACTACAGAGAGACACAGACCACAATATTCAATGAAACAATTAAACAGACAGAAAAATAAAATGCAGTACAATCTTTAACACTGCAAGTTTGTACTTAACACAGCTAGTAATGCAGTTGATTGTAGGTATGTAGCAGAAGCTAAACAACTCAGATATTGAGCAGTAATAAATTCAAAGATATGCAGATAGCTTGCTGTGAAGTGGTAGGCAGTATTGAAAGGTGATTAATTTGAAAATCATTGTGGCAAATAAAAGGAAAGGGAATGTTGCATGTAGTCATAAGCTTTATAAATTAGTAAATAGTGATAGATTTTGAGATCAACCAAGACTACATATCAACACATTTATTAACTATTTTCAACAGGTATATATTTATAGAAGACTGAACAATGATTAAAGTTGAGTATTTTCAATTTTTTCATGTAGGTCATTTTTAGTAATTGCCTTTCTTGAGGCTAATGTTAACAAATATGAGATCTATAGTGTAACTTTAGTTGAAGTAGTACACTGTCAGCAGCTTTATGTTATTTATTTGTTTGCATTTGTTGACTAAGGTTGCTCTCCATAGAAGATTTTCAGACTCATCCCAGGCTTCTGGTTAAGTGACTTGTTCAGAATCATACAGTTAGGGAATGGGGGCTGAGGGAACCAAAACTTCCACCACTTTCTCAACTTGTATCCCTGGTTAACTAACAATACTAAAAACATTATGTACCAGAGGGACTACAAAATGAAAGACTTGAAAAAAGGAGTCAGACCATGAGCAAATCCAGCAAACATATTTGAACCTTAGAAAGACCATAAGGATAGCCACAGACTCGTCTATACAGTTTATTATAATAAAGACAAAAAAATGCCATCACAGCCACTCCCAACCTATTCTGGAACTTGTGGGTCGAATACAGATCCCTGTCCGGGTGTTATGGAAGTCATATCCTAGTGAATGCTGATCATTCCATGCTGCAGACCTAAATCAAATGTTTATGCTGTCAAATAAAATCACACCATGTAAACAGGAATGCCATAGTTAAATTGGTTAACCTCAGGAATCCATGCCACACATTTCACTTGTTACACTTCTGCATTAAGTGATTTAATATCTTTGGAAGACGCAGCAACTAGGCCATAGTCTCACTGCTTACCTTACCTCTTGCCCTTGTACCTGTCAACCTCTAAGGGCAAGAAGTCTGGACAAAGACAGAAATAATGGGAGAACAAAGACCCAAAATCAGGGATACATTTTAAATATTGCTCTTATAAACTTAGAAAGTTGCTAGAATAACAGGTTTTGCATTGACATGCATTTTCTTAATAAAACAAAGTCTGAATCTCACATGTATATCATTATTTAGTGACTGTAGTCTACTTCAATCCTCAATTATTTGGCATAAAACCAAAGTTTTATAAGGAACAGGCCAAAAATATAAAGCAAAAAAAATGGGCACTGGAGAGGTATGCTTATTACTCTGCATTCCCCTTATATTGCTTTGCATTCCCAACCTTTTTTTCTCACCTATTCTGCCCAGCATACCCATTATGGAACATAAATGGTGATGTTTGCTTGTCATTGCTAGAGCTACAATTAGTTTTTTTCTGGCCACCCCCAGATTTAATGTTTTGTTTATAACACATTTAAGAGATGCTTGCACAAACCTTCTGTCTTGTGGAAATAACGTTATAAACTACAGTAATTTAAAGTACAGTAATTTATTTGCACTGTAGTAACAAAATATCAAAGTCTCTAAAATAATTTCTCCTCTACTAGATCAGAGTTAATTTTTTTGGAAAGTCTGAAAAAACGGTTGGATGATAACTCTGACATTTTAGAGACTAAAGTTTACTGGATGACTGGAGTTGTTGCTGTGATGGTTTGTTGGGGAAGTGTAACTCATCAAGTTTCCTTCCAGCAAGAGTGGCAGAAAACTGGATCTGTCTTCCTGAGCAGTTAAAAAGACTAAACATTGATAAAAATGTTTAAATTCTTTATGGCCAGCAAAAGCTCAGAACAATAAAAACAAATGAGAAAAAAGATTTTTGTAGAAAGGAAAAACTATTCCTATTGGTTTACATTTCAGAGTGCAGTAATAGTTCTCACTGTATAAAAAGCATCTTGTCTTGCCTGTCACAAAGGGTCTATATCAGAACATCGAAGTATTAAAACTTCAAATGTTCTGATATCGAACACTATTCAGCGAATGCTAAGAATAGCGAAACTGCAGAACAGCGAATTCTTTCCTTGGGAAAGAATTCGGTTGGCCGTTTCTGTGGCTTCGATATTCTTAGCGCTGTGGTAGAAAGTTACGGGTTGGGTTCAGGTAAGTGTGCGATTGTTTGTACATTAGGGTTATGGACGGGTTAAGTGAGATAGGGTTAGGGTGCAGGTTAGGCGTGTGTGCGATAGTGACACACTTTAGGGTTAGGGGCGGTTTAAGTGAGTTAGGGTTATGGCGCGGGTTAGGTGAGTGTGCGATAGTGACGGACCTTAGGGTTAGGGTTTGGGTTAAGGTAAGTGGGTAGGTAGTAGTGTATGTTTAGTTTAGTGTAGTGTTAGATGTAGGAATTTAAGTGTATGTGTGTGGTAGCTGTTTGTTTGATGTTCTTGTGTTGTGTGTATGTGTTTTGGAGTAGCAAATTTTTTTTATGGGGAAAAATTTGCTGTTCTGAATGTTCGATATTTTCATGTTTAGATGTTGTGGGGCCGATGAAATAGCATTTGCTATTTTCATCTTTCGATAACGTGATATAAACGTGTCACAAATACCATGTACATGTTTCACAGCCCATCAGATTGCAACATCATAATGTACAGGTAGAGCAGCAAAGACACATAGCAATCAGATACACCCAAAGGTGACATATCTAACAAAAATAATTAAATGTAGTTTACAGTACAGAATGTTTATAAACTACAAAGATTGGGATGAAAAGCATGTTAATCAACAAAAGAATAATTCCAGGTGCATGTTATCTGACCAGGCTCACTAATATTACACCCTGCACTACAAAAATATAGTCAACAATACAAAATTGTATTGGCTGTACATCAGAAAGAGGGTCAAAACCCTGATGGTGACTCAGAGGACCAAAGATTGACTAGTGACACTGGTGCTGGAGGAGTTGATGAGGCAGGGAGGGAGAGAGGGTATGAGCAGCTAAAGCCAGTCTGGACTTAGCTCTGCTACATGACTCGCATAATACACACTTAATGGGGTATATGCAGGAGTGTACACTCCCACAGGGAAGGCATACATGCCCTCTTATCTGTAGATGTACAAATCATCCTCTAAGAGATGGTTATGGACAGCAAAAAGAAATACCTCCCCTGGCTGTCTGTATGGCAGCAGGGCTACAAACAGCAATCCCTCTAGTGATAGGAAATGAATAGGTACTGTTGAGGCAATTGCTAGCTTGTTGGCAGGCACTGGAAAATGGCAATTAACTCCCTCCCCTTCCATAAGAAGTTGTAGTGGAGACAGACCTCTGTGTCCCACAGGTGGGGGCCAAACACCATACCCCACAACTTTAAATACTTGAAACCTAAGGTCACTCAGTCGCTTTATTTCATCTGCTGTATGACTCTGAGCAAGTCACTTAACCAATGTTTCTGGTCACACTTGAAAGTTTTACTTGCATTAAGTGGTGGTATCCAGTTACACTATAGATACAGTAAACAGACTATTTTTTCTTTCAGATGTTTTAAATGAAATGTTTATTATCACTGTAATACACATTGGAGTACTGAAAACTAAGAACGCCCAGTCTCCATGCAAAAACCTTAAAATCCATCATATCAGCCGTCATATGGTACAAACATAACCTGCACTTCCTCTTACAACCCACCCTTTTATCATCTCACAATGCTATCAGTTCCTCTTCTGTGCTTGAAGCAGAAAAGATGCAAAGTGGCATTCTGAATCCAAAGACATTGCAATCTTCCTACACCCTCCACACTCTCTCTCCTACTGCCTACCATCTACCTAGTCCACTATTTCTGACTTCTCATTATTTTCACTATGCCACCTTCTTCACATCTCTCAGAATTCTTAAAAATATGATTTCTCTCTTACCATGACCTGCAATTTTGCATGTTTACAATCTCCCTTTTAACTCACTCTGCTGCTATCTGTTTACCCACACTTGGGGTTCTCATACATTTCTCTCCAAACTCTGCAATCTGGAATACACACATTCTCATGACTGAACCTCCTTTTCCTACCTTTCCAAGCGTTATCCAACATGTGCACCGTACCCAGCAGCCACACCACATTTGTGATCGATCTGTCCTCCACTATTCTCCCCATACCACCAACCCTTCCAGTCTCTCCATACCACTCCTCATTAAATCCATTGTTGTCAGCCAGCGATGCAAAATACACAAATGTAGATCCTAAACTAGCCAGTGTTCAGTAGATTACATTTCTCAATTGCCTCTGCCCACCTGCTGACTTCTTTTATTTAACTACCTTCTGCTTCCTAACTTCTCAGATTCTTTTCTGTATCCTTGTATTTCCTGTCTGCTCTTCCCTTTTCATGTCTCAAACACTGACCATGGTTCAGCAATAAGTTTTTTGCCTTACATTCCACCCCTACTCACACATCTAGCCCATTACCTCTTCACTCATTTGTAGCTTAACCTTTTCCCTTTCATCACCCTACCCCTTTCCTACACTTCATCAATGTCCATATGTCCCCGGTGCACCCTTTTGTAAACACTGACACTCTGTCCCCTTTCTATCCCTATCTTCTAAGGAACTACCTGTGTTCACCTCCTTCCTCCATTTACACTATCATCGTATCCCTGCTTTCCACCTCCTCTGCTCACTTAACTA
Source organism: Protopterus annectens (assembly GCF_019279795.1). Taxonomy (NCBI): domain Eukaryota; kingdom Metazoa; phylum Chordata; order Ceratodontiformes; family Protopteridae; genus Protopterus; species Protopterus annectens. The sequence goes on along the minus strand of NC_056726.1, from coordinate 338,416,416 downwards.
TCTATCCACCTCTGATATATATGTATTACCCTAATCCAAGCCTTTTGTGTGTACATTTGCCTCACAATTATTATTCCCAATGTTATCCCCGTCAGCAGTCAAAGTAAGCCTTCTTTACAGTGCCTCTATCCTAACTAACTTACAAACTTCTACCCTAAGCAAAATGGAAGAGTGCTACAACAAAGTTGCAAAGTTTGCCACAAACTCTAGGTACCACACATGCCACTGTAAACCACTGCTAGAACTAAACTGGGTTGAACTCCCTAACCAACTTGCTTTTATTCAGCTATCCACCTTGCACAACCTTATTTTCAAGCCTACTGCCTGCCCTGCACTAGCCTAGTCTCATCACATCTTACATTCCAAATCGATCCCTACAATCAGAAGACAAAAATCTCTTAGCTATCTCAAAACCCAATAGAAAACCAGGTCGCTCTCTGTATTCTTACTCTGTCTCTATACTAAGAAATTCACTACCTCTAGCTATCAGGTCTATGCCTGTTCTAACCCATTTCAAAGCCTCTCTAAAAAATCATCTCAAAAATACATGGCTCTGCTCTTGCATAAAGCCTGTCTAATGCTCATCTCTTTCTTCGTCCACACTAGTCTCATCCTCCTCTTCTGTTACATTTCACTCCCTCACAGTCTGCAAAGACCTAAAACTCTCCTAACTCCATCTCTGTTTCTATAGCTTATCCTTAAGTTACTTAAGCTGTAATGTCTCTGTTCTTAACTCTCTCACTATCTTTCTGCATCATTAACTTTCTGGCTATTATTTCCCTAACTGAAACCAACATTCTATTTTTAAATGTACTATAACAGTCAGTGTCATACAGTGCACTACCTACATACTGTTTGTGGACACTATCTACTCATAGACTATCTATATGGTGAGAGTGACTATTACTATGTTTTAACTCTATAGAATTGTCAAGATGTGTAGTTTTGTAACAGTTTCTTTCAACTTATTTTTGTGTAGTATTTTGAATGTCATTTGTATTGTATTGGATTATGCTGTATTTATTCTGTTTGTGGAGCTTTTCTCCCGGAGCCTCTGCTGAAAATGGGTTCTACAGACACAGTCAGACCACCCTGGTAAACAAATGTCAAATAGATAAATAAATAAATAAATAAATAAATGAATAAATAAATAAAAGACTTTAATTTGCTTAAGTATATATAGTCATATATTAGCCAGCTGCAATCATGACCTGTTGCGTTATAGGAAGAAAGCAGCGAAATATATACCTTCCTGTTAATGAGAAAGATATGTTCTCCACCTGTATAATATATGGTGACTGGCTGTGGAGATATTTGGTCTCAGTGGTGTGAAGAATATCTTCTGGTATGAGACGGGACATTATTATACATGTAGAGGCAGACAGCTGAATAGATATTTGTCCAATGCAGCAAATATGTTTCTGATGGCAACAGTTCAGTTAAGGGCAGTATTATCCCATTTATGTATGTTCTTGAGTTTCATAGAAAGTTGCATTATATAGACAGTAGTTCCAGTGTTTATTATTATTGCAAATAATTCAGTGATTGTTGCTTTCCTAATGCACCTTGCATTGTGGGCTAGATGTATTTTCTGCATATAAAGGTCTAGTAAGCCCCATACTGGTGTTACTTGACCACCATCTCTGGGACTTGTGGAACAGGGGTGGGCAGTGTTGGGTCCCTTGATGTTCTGGCATCCTTTATCAGGTGCTCTGCAGGAAAAAGATGGCAACAGGACCCAGTGGCACACTACTCCTGGAGAAGTTTCATCTTTATAAAGGGAAGTATAACAAAAAAGCTACAAACAGTTGTGAGTTAAGCTGGCTAGCTAAGACCTAGGCACCTCAAGGTTAGGTGATGTGATCCAGATCTGAGACAGTAAAACGAGTTAACAAAGTATAACATGTTAAAGAATGGCACTATTGTAACAGGAAATGAACAGCATTTACTCCAGTAGTCATTGGAGTAACATGCAGTATGTTTTAGTATGTAATGATCAAACTGTATCAGCAACCCTGTGGAGTCTGTGTTCAGTTTTTAAATAAATCATCATTAATATAGTCAGGGAACAACAACTCCTTGGACAAACACCACGGTCAATGATGTGAAATCCAAAACGTTTATTAGATCAAAGCAAGTGCTTTTCACATTCCTAATGAATGCTTCTTCAGACTTGAAATTATTACAATTAAAACCACCATTTAAAAGAACCCTAAACCAGTCACTGCTTACAATGTCATTCAATACAATTAGTCAAGAACAACTCATGCTGAAGCATAAACAAGTGTAAAAACATACATACTCATCTCCTGCAAAAAATTAACATTGTTTCAAGTTAAGATATTATACTATCAATCAAATAACCAACATCTTTAGCAAAATAATACATCGAATGTACTTCTGCACCTAAGCTTGCAATCGCTAAAAAACTAATTATTGCAAAATATACCAAACATTATCGCCTCACGTTGTGAAATGAAAATTATATCACAAGTATGATTAGATCACAAATAAATAAAAAAATGACAGCCACTAATAAAAAAAATAAAAATGCATGAATAACATTCATATGGGAAGAAATCATGTGCAAATCGGCTCATTTGTTGTGCTTGTAAACATAAACTCTGCAGTTGCAGGAAAACTCTCATAAGGAGTATTCAAACAGTATCAGCACTCTTCATAAACCGAAAAAGGGGTCTATATCAGCAAATTGAAACGTAACATACCCGAACACCTCCACATTGACACATAATGATCGAACTACAAAAAGTATGAAAGGCCACATCAGCAAATTTTTTCCCAGGGGAAAAAGATCTATTGGTCATGGTTGGGAACTTGCCCTTTTCTTCACTATAGAGTTCTCTCTGAGTTGAGATATTTAGTTGGGGTGGTGGTGGGGGGATAGCCCCCAGTATTGGGGGGGTGAAGCCCCCCACTTTCATAGGGTTTGACAGTGTGTTTGGTTTTGGTCAGCCAAGTGATTTTTTTTCCCTCTGGGAAAAAATTTGCTGAAGTGGCCATTCATAGTTTTCATAGTTTGATGTTACTGTGTTGATGATTAGGTGTTCGGGTATGTCACATTTCGATTTGATGATATAGACCCCTCTTCATAAACCGAAAAAGCACACTTCGTAAACCAGAAAATCAAGTGCAGAATAGCTAGTATATTATATTTAATGAAATAAACTCTGCAATTACTGAAAAACTGCCATTAAAGGCATGTAAAAGCAATATCAATACACTTCATAGACTGGAAATTGCATCACAATTTTAAATAAACAAAAGCATTTACTACTATATATCTAAAATGCTATCCATGCTATTAGAGAGCAGCACCTAATGCATAACTAATAAAAACAGACAAATAAAAACATGTTACTAACCATAATTTAACCTGCGATAACGTTGTCTACTGAATACTGAAACAGTAGCATATATAAATAATTATCAGCAAATACATCAAAACTTAAGAGAAAACAACTATTACTTGATAGAATCTAATAATTTTATCATTCTTACCTGGAGAAAACTTAGCAACTCTGTATTATCCATCATTCGAGTGTACACTAAATGAACACATGACCAGGCAACATGAAGTACATCAAAGTGTGTTATATAAACACAACTAATAAAGTTAGATATTCAAAATATGGCAAAATGTACACACATTAAAAGTCATGAACATGGTGTAATATCTAAGATGAACAATAACTGAACATAATACTGATAAATGCCTATAAAACATCAAAACCGGCAAAAAAAACCACCAAATCTGCTTGTCTGTGAATGGTCTGTCCCTTAAAAAAAGGATTAAAAGAGATGGCATCATTGAGACCATAAAACGTATCTGCTTGCAAGTTAATAATCCATCTCTGTTCAAGAGCTTCCATTTTGTTCCTTATGTCACCATTCCTGGAACATGCATATTAAATTAATCTGGGTTATAGAATAATCAGAATGTGTCTGTAGATATTCCTTGACAATCTAATGCCAGTCTAGTTAGGAATAGAAGCAAAGAGAGAGCAAGCATCAAGGGTAACAAAATGATCTTCAGGTGATACAGAGTTACATTCATAGTAAAAATATAAAGATCTCAAAAACTTTGTGTATCTCTTAAAATAGTCAAGGTATTCTCAACAATAGGTTTCAACATCTTCTCAACATAAATAGAAATAGATTCTGTTAACCAACCTCTCCCAGACACAATGGGTCTGAGGGGAGGGTTAACTAATGTTTCATACATCTTCAGTAAACCTATTATTATGGGTACCTTAGGTGTCTCAATGAGAAGATATTCTTACAACTCTTTACTGATAAGTCTGCTCATTAAACAGTCAAACACATCACAATATACTCTGTATCATCTGTTCAACTGTGTTGATAGCAATAACAGAGTAAGTATCAACATCCAACACCAACTCTTGCATCTTCTTCTATAGCTCAACTTATCTAACACAGTGATGGCACCACCCTTATCTCTAGGGCATATAATAATATCCACTGTAATTCTTTTTTTAGCGATTGCAAACTTAGGTGCAGAAGCACATTTGATGTATTGTTTTGCTAAAGATGTTGGTTATCCGAATGATAGTGTAGTATTTTTAACTTGAAACAATGTTAATTGTTTTGCAGGAGTTGAGCATGTATGTTTTTACACTTGTTTATACTTTAACATCTGTTGTTCTTGACTAATTGTATTGAATTACATTGTAAGCAGTGATTAGTTTAGGGTTCTTTTTAAATGCTGGTTTTAATTGTAATAATTTCAAGAATGAAGTGTTCATTAGGAACATGAAAGCACTTACTTTGATCTAATAAATGTTTTGGATTTCACATCATTGGCCATGGTGTTTGGCCAAGGAGTTGTTGTTGTTATTTGATTTTACATATGTACTCATCCCCGGAGGTGCATTTGTTGGTTTTTATTATTAATATAGTCAGCTTGAAAACACTCGTGCATTATATTGCATCTATGCAGAAGTCCAGCATTCAACACAAAGTATAGTTTAAAGATAAAATATCAATTAATGCTACTTATACAAACATTAAACTACACTTTTGGCTGAATGGTTCCTCTATATGATGATGGTTAGTGTATAATCTTCTTGTCTATAAATAATTTTCTAGCAGCATAAAATGTCCTTTAGTAGCAATAACCCACATATCCCATGACTGAATGACAAAACTAAAGTTAGAAAGCACCTTCTTTGCACTTAATCTTAGGTTTCCACCACAAGGTGACTTTACCCCCCAAATATGTTTGCTCAGTTGCAACATAAACATTTTTGCAAATAATGACAATATGGTGGACTCCTCGTATCAAACAAGTTCATTAATGACACAATAGGTATCTGCATTAAAAAGAAAAACAATGATTTATTTAAATGCAAACCAATATAAGCCAAGTTTAGAAACCTGACCAGCATAAGTTTAGTTATTATCACAGTTAATTATGTTTTTCTTCCATAAAACAATATCTTAGAAGGTAAGACATGCAAATAATCTTTTATGTTTGAAAGTAGTATGTGCCAGTACAATATTACACTTAATGGGTAATGCATGACTTAGTGCACATTTTTGAAACCTTAGCTGCTTGTTGGGATGCTCGCAGCTCAGCAAATAGGCTTCCTGTAGACACAGCTGTTTCGTACCATATAGTAGCTGGTGTTGTGCATTTTTATTAATTTTACTCGTGTCATGCTTTATATAATATTGTGCATAGCAGGGTAAGAGGCGGCATCTCTGTTACAAAGTGTGCTGTTCTGTCATTACATTCGATCATTTATGGAGCAAACGATCAACTGATCAGCTGTGTTTGCAAATGTGGAACCACAGAGCAGTTTTGTAAGTAGAGTGGACTGTGTGATGGTTATTTTTGTTTCAGAGTTATGGTGGTGTTTGAGTGCTTTCAGAAGGCCAGCTGTACAGGCAGTGGTGTAATGAGAGAGTTCATAATATCTGTGGATGTCACAGTCAGATAGCAAAGCTTTGCGTTTGCAATCATTGTGTAGTCATTAACAATCAAGTAGACACTGACAAAGAGAGCTGAAGCCAGATAGAATGGTGTCAAACACAGATGTATAGTCTTTTGCCAGCCACATGAGAGGGAAATTATCTGTGTATTGTCCAGGGGAATCTTGTATAATATTTGCATACATTGTTTGGAAACAAAAAGGAATGCAAGAGTGCCGTTGTTGAACCTTGGGATACTTGGCATCTTTACACTGTATGAATATGAATTTATATTCTGCCATACTTAGCACAATAGGATAGGTAGCTCTGAAACTACTCCATTTTCAACTCTTTCTACATGCAATTAGCCTAGAAATAGTGACTTCACTACCAAGTAAATTGGCTTAGTAATGTCAAAGCATATATACCTGCATTGCTGCTCTTTTGTCTTTACTAGGATTGATGTGGTCAGAAAGCCTGCCAATGAGTATTTCAGTGTGTTGGCTAGCTATTAGTCCATCTTTGTTGCAGATAGACTATTGTGTTGTAGTTTTAAATTCTGTAAGAAATCATTGTGGTCATAGTGTTAAGTATACCTATACGCCATATTGTTTTTACATTTTGAATTGATTTTGGATAGATATTTCCCTATTTTGCTTCTGCATATCAGGGATGTTTCTTTCTTCAATGTGCTTATAAGAGAAAATGTGCATTAAGCATCATTAGGGTGCAATAGCTGTAATATACACAAGCAGAAAGTCATCATCAACAGGTGCATCATGTTTTGTTTTTGTTTTTGACAGCAGCTGCTTTAGAGTAGCTTTGATTGGTTGAAAACAAAAAGTCAGGTAACTGAACACTACAAAACTTCTGTAACAAAAATAAATACGTAAACTATGGAAAGAAGTAACATAAAAATCACCTTATTATATACACTTGTGCCTTAAGCACAGACTTCTAAAGAAATATACTTACTTTTGGTAACCGAAGACTTCATAATGTTGGGGTGACATGATTTATCAGAAATAAACATGATTTTATCAGTCTGAGATGAGAAGTCAGCACAGAATGTCACATCAGTTTCCTGAAGTGTAGTAAAGGAGAAAGGATTTAAACTCCTGTTAGAGCTTTTGCCTCTCATTTATATTATTTTCCAAAATTTGGAAAGAATGGAACAGTTATTCATTTACACATTTTATACTAGCTCTGACTTCCTAACCTTGTTTGCTTTTGGAATAGGTCGCACTTATGCCTTCTGAGATGGTCAGCATATTTAGAATCATCCTAAATTCATGCATTTCCAGCATAGCGTACACATTTTACCACAAATATACCCTACCTCTCAACCTGGAAATATCAAAAATATGGACTAAGGCCCATTAAATGTAGGTACATCTGGCCAAAAATATGTACCCTGATTAACATAAAATGTGCATACATAATTATGTAACCCCACCCACTCCAGTGGAATTGTAGGATACCAACATTCAAATGCAAATTGAAGAACAGACAAAATATTAAACACAAAACAAAGACTGAGAACTTTATTTGGCTTCACAAATTCCTCCTTTGCTCTTCCACTAATTAAAAGTAAAGTGAAGGAAACTAGGTGGCTAAAGTACAGAACAGTTTAAGTAATGTAAACCAGATTCATCACCATGGAGTTTGTGTCAGTACTAGCCCACAGCAAACTGGTTAAACAATTACAATAACTTTGTGTAGCTAAACCGAGAGGCAGCATCAAAGCTCTGTGAGTCATTTAAAATATAAGAAAAAGGAAGGCAAGGAAACAACTGAGGGACAAAAAGGACAGCATTTAGCAAATGAAATCTCCACTTTATGACTTGACCAACTTCTAATCATCTATGTTAGTAACAGGTTCTTTGAGTAGCTCGTTCTGCACAAAAATTATCACTCTAGTCGCAAATCAAAGTGTATACTTTCAATTCATGTCTCATTTGAAGGACAAGAACACATAGAAAAACAACCCCGTTACACCCTTAAAGAAGGCCATTGAACGCCTTCCTCTCAAGCAAATTCATTTTGCACTCATAAGGTCTTAGTCTCTTTCTGCTAACCCCACTGTGCACCTATCACTTAAAAATGAACACATCTCTCAAAATGTGGTCTCCCCAAGCATTTAATAAACGTAAGTAACATTTTCAGCTGTTTCCTCTAAAACTATTAAATATATCGGTTTTAGATTAGCAGTATAGCAGCTGTTGTTAAAGGAGTTTATTTAGATAATTGTAGACATAATATGACCTAAAAATATCCATGTTGATGTAATGCTCAGAAAAAAAATGTCCTCTCAGACAGCTGTAGCACATTAGATCCCCAGTAACCCTCTGGACTACAGGAGAAGTTAATAGTCTAGACAGCCATAATGTCTTCTAAGTAGCATCAAAAATCTGCAGGCTTTAGTAGTTCCTAAAACATCACAGATCTGAGGGTACTTAATTCCACTTGTTTTTCTTTAATTTCAGTTAATAATAGCATATTGATAAAAAGACCATTACTCACACCTGAAAACTTAAAACACATGACTCAGACATAGCCATTTAAATTGTGTGATATTTTATAAAGTATCATCTTATTCCCCAAAACAGTTATGCCCATTTACTCAAAAGAGAGGGACAAAGAAGCGAAGGTCTGCTAAACTGCAGTGCACAGTAGAGAGCAAAAAAATCAGAGATTATAATATACTAGTTTTACAGCACTTAAGCACATCCAAGACACAAAGAAAATCCTAAACATCAAAGACCAAACTGAAACTTGGGACAAGCGACCCATAAAAAGGGCAGGAAATCCTACTTCCTTTTTATAACACAAATTAAAATTAAAGTTAGTATAGTTGCACAATCTGAACACCTGGTAATGTCCAATTGCTATGTAGTTGGTGTGGAAAACCATTAAATGGGTGCTTTCAATGTTTTAAATGCTTTAGTATGGAGTGTAGGACATTGTTTTAGGAAACCAGATGTACTTGAGCAGTTAAGTAATCACAGCATGTTTTTAATGAGTTCCAAACACGTATTTGGTTAAAAGTTCTCAGAATGCAGCACAGCGTAAAGTTGTGCAAAAAAACAATCTAATATAAAAAGAAATTGATAAAACATTCAGTCTAAGCACTAACACCACACCTGTCAAAGCAACACTGATTTGTTGTGTCTTGTATCCTCGGCATAACAAGACTGTAGAGCAGAAGCTGTTTTACATTACAGCTCTGGTCCATCACCTCTAACAGGGTAACTTTCTCAATTTGTGAGGGCCAGGATGCAAGATTCCTGCCTAAAAATGCATGGAAAGTTCTTCTTAGCAGTAATTACATCATGAGGAAAACTTAACATATATTAATGGTGCTGCCAGTACAAGAAACATCCATTTTAAGTGCGTGTAGGACAGGGGGGTTAAACAGCCACTTTCTCCTTGGATAGGAAAAGAATTATATTTAACTTAACTTCCATGATTCTGCACCTTATAATTTGTCCTCCACTGAAAAATCCTGCTATGAAGAAAGGGGTTAATTCTACCAAACCATTTTAAGGAATATTCTGTCAAGAAGTCTTACTGTTCTTCACAGAGACCAATAAATTTAGCAGTACCAAGTTACAGATTGAACAGGATTACAATTCCGAGTACGAATTAACTTCTAGTTAACGGTGAACCACTGCCTAATAAAGATCCCACCTGTGAGAGTTAAGTAACTAAACAATTAGTTTAGAAAAATTTGAACATTGCAATAAGGCTTAAAGTCACACAAATTAACTCTAACCTGCTAAAAAGCTAGCTACTACTGCAGTTTATGAGTAATCCAGGTAGACGGGAGTTCTGTCATCACTATCCATATCGTGAGAAGGTATCCAGGCATGCTGGGCAGGTTTCTTTTTAAAGTCAAGTACTTTTTTGATCTTTTATGAATGGACAAAGGCACAAAGTCTATGTGTGCACATCCAACATCCCCAATTGCTGCAGTCTGCAGACAGATTCTAATGGGCATACATAAGCGTTTTTTTTTTTTTTTTTATTCCTTTGTACTTACCTGGAGCTGGAGTTTGAGCCACTGGAGAAAGTAAATTTTCTCATCCAGGATGGGAGTGAGGAGTGCACTGTGGACACGGGTGGGTGCTTGCTGGACCGGACAGGACTCACTTTGCACTGCAGGAGTTTTCAGACGTTGTTGAACTTGAGTTAAATTGTAGTAAACAGCTCCAATCACTGCTGTATGCTAGTGCTATTCCAAATCTAAAAACAGATGGTAAACACAGTCCAAGTCTCAGACAGGCTGGCAATCTGCCTTATGAAGCTGATGTCATCACGCATGCCGCTGCATATTGATGAATGTTGCAGGATAAGCTGGCGATGCGTGATGATGTCAGCAACAAATTGTAAATAAAAAGTTTTTAAAAATCTAAAAAAAGTCAGGAATTGAAAAGGCCACTCTGGAATTCATGACACCTCATTATTTTGCCCTCAAAACTAGTAAATACTGAGGAATTTGGTCCAGCTGAACGGTATGAATATTACCTATTATACCAACAATATCCATGCTAAAATATTTTATCAGCTTGATTTTCACTATCCATCTTTCTAGAAAGATCAAATGTCCTTTAATAGTGATAACTCACATATCCCACACAGACTGATCCCACTGAGGAAATTGTGTTCCTAATGGCTTGTCAGTCATTCTGTGGGAGTGTATCCTGGCTCTGTGTATCTGGGATGCCTCTTCACTATGAATATTTCTGGACGTTTTTTGAATTTGATAAGAAAAACACATTCTATGAAATAAATGTAAAAGGCCCTTGTACCTTGAAACATCTGTTTTTTGAAGCTTAATTTCTGGCAGCGGTACAGATCCTGTATCTTGGTTAAGGCAGGCTTTTATGCCATTCTGGATTGTTCCTATATTAAATTACTTTAATTGGTATGACTGAGAAAGTTTAGGTAGATATTTAAAGACAGAAGTGAGACGTCTTCAGAATGTTTCACTTTACTCCCTCTATTTACTGGTTAGAGTTCTGCAGCAATCTGAATAGAAATTAAATAAAGCACTGTTTTGCAACATATAGCAACGCTCTCTAGGACAGCTAAGAACTGAAAGGATGGAGAATCACTCATTCATGTATTATGTGTGGCACATACTGTGAAAGTATGCACATGGCATTATGTTCTAAGGAAGATTCAACATTTGCACAAGTATAAATCAGATTACTATCAATGGAAATACTATACAAAGACACCCACATAATCCAGCAAGATGTGGTTGAGTTTGTGGTTAATAGAGTGTTTGCCACTTTCCCAAAAATAGTTGTGCTTTAAATGTGCAGATTATGACATACACCTGAAGAGTAGTCTAAGCAAAATCTCATAGACCACGCCATAAAAAGAGTCAATCTCTGAGTGTAATGCCATAAAATGTAATATGAACAAAGTGAATGGTGGAAATAGATCGGATGGCAAACATAAGTCACCACTTCTATATAAAATGATGGTTGTAGGGAACAAAGATGGGTCAGCCAAAAACAGAACAACACAGTTAATGGACATCAAAGTATGAATAACACTGACAAAGAAGTAATTTCAGTTCTTTCCGACTGGAAGGAGTGAGAATTTATGTAAGACTGTACATACAAAGTGCTTTTACATTGATTTCTATAATTCTATATAAACAAGTAGTCACATAAATATTGAAATAGTACTAAGAATGCATATAGGTGAAACCGTTAGAACAGTGACTAACATAAGTATGTCAGTAACATGGCACTCACATTTGAAAGTATTTAATACTAGGAAAACAGTGTTATATGATAAAGAATATTAAAATAATTTGAGCTAAACAGGTACATCATTAAGAGCCACAGTTGATAAAAAAGATCAGCCATAAATCCACTGCTGGTAAGAGGTAAAAAACATGAAGGCAATAATTTAGTTAAGCAGAAAATGCTACAGCAGAACTGAATGGGGTACGTCACTACCTTATGTTTAATATGTGCAGATTGCGAAGCCTGTGAGGTGTAGTATGCGTGGTAGAGGGTTTGATTCCATCAGCTCTTATTTACCTACTGTGAAACCTTGAACAGACATTGCTCATGGGTCACCCTTGAAAAGGGCTTGGCTGTGAATGTAATAGTCTACAGACTAATTGCTTAGTATGAGCTAAAACTACTTACTAAAGCAGAAAGGCAACTAAACAGGCTAGGGAAACATTGCAGTGTTGTCTGTCAGAAAGCAAAAAAAGCACTTTCAATCTCAAAAGGAGGAGGTATGAGGTTTAATGGAATTCATTTTACATGAATTTTAAGGATTTAAGAAAATATGTGATTGTATGTGTAGATTAAACTTGGGTTCAGTGATTGTAAAGGGCTTGGGTTTCTCCTTTTATAAATAAGTTTAATAATAATTAAGGAGTACTATTTGTGGTTTTTGCATTATTAATAATTGTACTAATGTTTAGAAGGATAGCACAAAATGGGTAAGTCTCCTTTAGCATCAAGGATGGTGTCATATAAGGCTCTCTGCCTTGTTGTTAAGACTGAGAGACACTGGGACATACACCTGGTGGACACTAGAGGGGATCAAAACCAGGGATGAAAAATTGATGCAAAATAAAATGTTCTCATTTATTTTCAGCATTTTCATCATCTGGGATATGACATTTTTGCTGCATTAGTTTCACACCTGTAAAATGTATATGTTTGCTGTATGTGCTTATTTGTTTAATTAAGTGTAAGTATTCTACAGGTTTGTTTGTGTCTTTCGGCTTTTCCCAGTTAGGGGTCGCCACAGCGGAACTCTGGTCCGCTAATGATTGGTAGTGGATTTTTACGTACCGGGTTATCAGCCCTGACGCACAACCTTCAATGAAGGCATGCCCCATTCACGTATGCCGCCACACAGAAGACACTCTAGCTGAGAATCGAACGGGACAACGTCTTGTTATGAGGCGACAACGCTACTGCAGCACCAGGTATAATAGTTAAAAAATAAGTACCAATGTCACACAGAAAAAACATTCAGTAAAAACTAAAAGAAAATCTAGCCAAGCTAGACCTTCCACTTTGTGATTCCTTGAAACCTCTTGCATTAGAGGTAACATGGGATATATGCAAATGAACCCTTAAGGACATCAGGTGTTTCAGCTATATGGCAGTTCTGAATGTCCAAGACATATTTCCTTGACTGGAAGAAAGGTTTAATTTCTTGGGGATGTGGATACTTACTAAGTGCTTAAACTTGGGCAGAACAATTGTAGTGGTTATAGACAGGTTGACAATATGACTGTTAGAGTGGGCAATATGGTTGCAGTTTGACTGAAAATATTTGTATGGATGTTATTTCAGCTGAAGTTATATTTTTTCAAGTTTCTCCTGATTCTTCTACATATTCCTACTGGAAATTCGTTGGAAGCAGAATAGGGGTATGATGTAATCATGTTATACCTTTCTAGAATTGTTGAAATTTGAGAAAGTATATAATGCTCTGTAGGAAGGAAATGAGATCCATATAAAATTCCATGTCAGAGGGCTTTCATATAAGTCAGGTCTTTGAAATGTTGGTGATATTAAAATATGATATGCCCTTAATAGCTTTCTGAAAGCTTCTTTGGCTGAAATGCTGCTATGTATTTATTTATTTATTTGCTGTTTGTCTCTAAGAAATAATGGTTTAGATGCCTTAATTATTTTGCTTGCATTGCTTTGTGTCTGAAATTCCATCTTGAAGCTGTTCTTTTTTGTTTCTTCCCATTTTACAAGGCAATGTTTCTTTCCTCAATTTCCAGTTGTACGTCTGGGTTCAGATAGGGACAGTGGTGTTGTTTGATCTTCCACTACTAACAGAGATTGTTTTTCCATGATTCCCACAAATATGGAGGCATGGGGTATACAAGGAAAATGTGGGAAGCTTGGCCTATTTATGTATTTTCAATTTTGTAATTGTTAGTCTTTGTAAGGGAGAAGAAATGTTTGGACTTTTTTTTCCTAAAGCCACTTCAATTAGAACATGAAGGACACAAGTTGCTTACAATCAGCTTTTCTGTTACATGTGTTCTTGATCTATGACATAACAATATCTACACTAGCTTGATTAACATACCATGACATAAACTGACTTTATTGCCCTTATTGCCTCTTTAAATAACCAAGATGATTTTTTAATACAACTTAAAAGTATACTAGGAAACATTTATACATCACTGAGACTTCATATTGCAGTTGATAAGAATTATTTAGCTAGTGGATAATCATCATCATCAACCCCGTTTTTCCTGTTTTCTGAATGGGGTCAGGGTGTTGTATCAACTGTCATAATCTCACTCAATTCAATGCTAATCTGCTATTGTGAAGCAGTGAAGACACCTTTGCCTTGTAGGGAAGTATTTCATAAGCATATTATTTAGTGATTTTTTTTTCTTTTTTCATTTCAGTCACCCAGTCTATAGACAAGTAAATCAGATGACTGAAAAGTAAAATCCACAAAAAAAATGTATCCTCAGAACTGCTAAAAGGAGCTCTATGGTGAAATCATCAAACACAAAATGCTCCAAATGCCAAACATTTATTACAAGTGAAAGCAGAGAGCAAAGTTTTCAGTTAAAATAACCTTTTCTCAATGTGTAATGAAGCCCATTACTCAAAGAGGTTTAAATAATGTTCACATGTATTAATTATCCAATCAGAACACAAACAGAACACAGAAAAATTAAAGTCAATATATATATTATGTACACCATAAAATCCTTTAGGTTGTAACAACACAATTATCATAACATTCTTATTTAACTGATGTAACTGAGACGATTACTGAACTGAGACTTTTCATCAGAAAATTAAATTTGAAGCTTTTATATTCTAATGAAGATGATACATGTAGGATACTGAAACACTCTATCACTTTTGTACCTGTTAATCAACTTCTCATTTTAGCATTTCAAGAAATATGTGAAACACAAATTTATGAGTTAACAATAAATCTATGTTAAAATGTTATAACTTACGTAATGATGAAATATTAGCATTAAAATTAAGGAAGTATGGATATTGTTAATAAACAAGCTGATAAGGGAGGAGAAATAATAATGAATAAACAAGACTTTATGTCATCAATGAAATTATTTATAAAATCTAGACAAGGTACTAATAAAATTAATGTTGTGTCTTTTGGCTTTTCCCGGTTAGGGGTCGCCACAGCGGAACTCTGGTCCGCTAATGATTGGCAGTAGATTTTACATGCCGAGTTGCCGGCCCTGACGTACAACCTTCAACGAAGGTACACCCATTCACGTATGTCTCCACACAGAAGACGCTCTAGCTGAGAATTGAACATGATAACGTCTTACTGTGGGGTGACAACGCTACCGTAGCACCACCACTGCAGTGTATTAATAAAATTAATATGTTTTAAATACCATTATTTTTAAAGTAAGGAATGCATTATTTGAATTACAGCTACAGAATGATATATTTGTTGATTTATATAATTTTATGTATCTGGAAAAACCTAAAATGCTTATACTATATGGATTACCTGAAATGCGCAAAGATCAAACACCATCTCGTATGCATCCTGTAGTATCAGCTAGTGGATTGGGGTAATGGAGGTTATTCCTGTTTACTTAGAAAAAAGCTGGAAACCATTCTTAATAAATGTAAATAGCTTTATTAAAGATACTGCTGATTTTATGTAAATGCTATATAATTTACTGGAATGTGAAAAAGTTGATACTGATTTGTTTTGTTACATTAGATATTATTTATTATTTACAGTAATACCCAATTTTTATGGTATACAATCTATAAGGCAGCATCTTTGTAGATACAATAATATGATAAAAAGATGAACAGAAACAAGTTTTGTTGTTGGATGTGGTGTTAAGTAGCAGAATATTCCTGTTTAATAAATGTTTCCATCAATCCTCTGGTATAGCCATGAGTATGCCCGTGGCAAACAAGTATTTCTCTTAGTGAGTAGGAAAAACAATTTATATTTTCCGATACAGAAAAAGTAAAGGTAAATATTTTATTTTTTAAATGTTTTGTGGATGACATCTTTATGTTATGGAAATGATGTTGAACATTTGTCAAACCTTGTAGAAATTCTTAATAATAATACTACTGACTTTTGAGTTTTAAGCTAAGTACTTCACAAGTAGAAATTATTTTTTACATATAATTGTGCATAAGAATGATAAAATACAAGCAAATTGTTATTTACACAGACTGAGTATGCATCCTAATCAGGTATATAAGGGAGTAGTAAAGGGACAGTTTTTGAGAACAAGTAGATTGACAACAAATTATAATCAATTGATTAGTAAAATTAAAAGTCTTGCTAATGAATTTAAAGAAAGAAAGTATGAAGATAATATGGTAAATAATACAAAACAAGAGGTTATAGCAGACTGGACCAGAAGGGCTAAGCCATATTTTTCAGCAAGTAATATGCTAATGACAGGTGCACAAAAGAATATTAATGGAATGAGATATACTGCTAAATATAATTAGAGTAGTAATTATGTAATGATTATTGTGAAAAATAATTAGTTGATTTTAAGTACCTTTCCATAGATACATAAATACGTATATGCAAATCTACAATTTACATTTGAAAAGTGATTATTTGAAACCGGCATTATGCTACAATGATTTTATATCCAATAGTTCTGTAATAGAAATTAAGAAAGAGGGTACTTATCCATATCATTTTTCATTTTGTAAGTATATTTTGAGAGATGTACATTTTATACCCAACAACAAAAGAACATTTTCTTTTAAATGTTTTGCTACTTGTAATATTGTAAAGTTTTTTTATCAAGTCATTTGTGATGATAGCCAAAGATTTTATTTAGGGAAAACCAACAGAAAGTTAAAAGAACATATTTGTCAACACTTATTAGACATTAAACAGAATGTGAATACAAATGCTTTAGCTAAATATGTAAATAAAATGATTGTAAGCCATACTTTTAAATTTAGAGTGATAGAAAAGACTTTTATGCATAGACATAGAAGAGGAGGAGATATATTAGATACAGTCATGGCTGACCACAAATTGATTCATATGTTGCATTAAGACCGTAATTTTGGATTAAATATGCCTGTTTTTGAAAAAGAAAATATTTAAGCTGTAGTAAGTAAGGAATTTTATGATATAATGTAAGCTACAGTTTAAATGATTTTATGGTGTGTGTGTGTGTGTGTGTGTGTGTGTGTGTGTGTGTGTGTGTGTGTGTGTGTGTGTGTGTATATATATATATGTGTGTGTGTGTATATATATATATATATATATATATATATATATATATATATATATATATATATATGTAGATAGATAGATAGAGATTTTAATTTGGCTGCATTCTGTTTGTGTTCTGATTGAATAATTAATAAATGTGAATATTATTTAAAGCTGTCTATAAAATGGGCTACATTATGCATTGAGAAATATTTGATTTCCCTGAAAGCTTTGCTTGCTTGTTGTTTTCATCATGTGCAATGAATGTTTTGGTGCTACAAGTTCTGCTTTTTTTTTTTTTTTTACATTTTTTGTCTGAAAAGAAGGCATCGTTTGTCTCCTGTATCTTACCATGCATGTTTTAATTATATTTATTCAAATTTTACAAATGAGATACATGATGTCATGCTAATACATTTTATATGGTGAATTTCATTTAGAAAATGTACATTGGTAGCCTAACCTGCTATAAAGAAAACATTTTTGTTTATGAGTGCACACTTCTAAAATTATATGGTTAATACATTTCCTTTTATGTTGTTTCTTAGGATTCCTTACTTTGAAACAAGTGCAGCTACAGGAAATAATGTTGACAAAGCTGTAAACAAGCTTTTAGACTTGATTATGAAGCGCATGGAACAGTGTGTGGACAAGACACAAAAGTCTGAAAATGCAAATGGAGGAGGTGATGCAATGCTAGACCCTGCAAAACCAGTGGCGAAGAAGTGTGAATGCTAGACAGCTGTATTATGATGGAGGATGAGTTGGTTAATTCTCTACAGAACAGTGGCCATTGTGATGCCATATTTCTAATCTGACCACCATACTGGGAGTAAGAGCTGAACTTTACCCAGTTATTTTGCAGAATTATCATTCCTTTTAATTGAACGGGTAATACAGAGCTCCAAACATTAATTGTTTATATAATTAAGAAAGTTTCAATATGAGGTGGAAGAAAGTTCCTTACATGACATTATTTAAACCAAAAGAACTACCTTCTTCCCTGCATCTAGATACTTAAGTCAGTGTTGTTAATAAACATTAATGATGGTTTTCTGTTCTTTAACAACAAATAGGAGCCATTGTCACAAATTGTGGTGTTTATTTAGCAGTTCCCTGAGTGTTCTTAATGCATTTTGGTTTACAGGACACACAGTTTGCGCAGCCCTTGGCTGTAGAATGAGTAATACAACACTGTAAACATTACAGAACAACACAGTGTGAATTGTATGATTCAATGAAAGCACTTGTTTCTACTTCTCTGTGTTTCCTAGCATGAGTAAAGATGCAGGCAGTTGAAAGTATTTCAGATTAAGTCATTTTAATTATGTTTTGGGGTACTTCATTCTGAAATAATGAAATAACACTATAGGCAATCACATCAGCAACAGTTGGCTTACTGCTAGCTTCTACAGGTCTATGTTTGGCAGTGACTCATCAGACATACTAAAATAATACAAGTGTATAATAAAATAAATGTTTTGTACAACTTTTCATCACAGGACTGAGAAATAATCTGTTACTGAATTCTTGTTGTTATTGCGTACTACAGCTAATGTTTGACTTCTGGGAAATAGCTTTCATCAATCTCATTTTTTTCTGTCTTAAGAACAGCTGCATTTTTGGTGCCAAACATACATTGTTTCTGTCTGTGTTTCGGGTCCATTGTTCATGAACCTGATGCTTGTAAAACAAAAGGTAGCAAAAAAGCAATGGCTACCTTTATATATTTATGAATGCATAATATATAAACTCTGGGTATGGCTGAACGGATGAAAACTGGTGATTCTGAACTGAAATTGTTGCTGAGAAATTTAATATATGGCTTATATATGAATGATAAACACAGTGCTTTGGAATGTAGGCTGGCATTTATGAAACCGTGTTTATATTTTGCTATGTACTGATGTTCTCTTTGTGTTGTTGCCTACTTCTGTATTACACTGAAATATTTTAAGTAAAAAATATAGATGATATGATTGTTCATTACTTATAGCATGTCTGTGTCTTTATGTAATTAATTAATTAATTGTATTATCCCTGCTTTTATTACACACAAACACATGCACACACACACACACACACGCACAGATATAACTATCATTTGCTAGAGTAATAACACAAGGCTCCATTATAAACAAAAGATTGTGCACTCCATCATTACAGCAGTTTTGTCACAGTGATGAAATGCATTGCACCATTTGCATCCCCTACCTCCCCCCATTCATGCACTCTGTGTAATCACTTAGCAGACCATATATGATGTTGAACTATGTCACTTCTGAACTGCTGTTGCTGTATGTTTTTGTCTAAGTAACTCCTTTGTTAGGAAGCAGTTATTAACTGTCCTATACAAGGCTGTTCTGCTCAAAATGATACTTGCTGTGGTCTGATATTTCAGTAAAGTATTTTAATTATTAAAGTTTTATTTAGTTCTTGACATGTAGTAGCTACAGTAATCATCTATTTTCATCATGTTATTCTGTACTCCAGATTCATCTGTGGCTGATTGCATTATAGCTGGTTGTTTTATAAATATTATGAGTGCTATAGAAATCCATAGAGAGTCTGCATGAATGGAAGGCACAGTATTACACGCAGGCTGTCATCATTTTGAGTGCCCAATTGAACTTGAAATCAGTCTTTGGGAAGTCCAGTTAAATAACAGTGTGGAAACAAAAGAATTGTACAATGTTCTCACGTACTTTGCTAGCATGTAGAAATGTTTTGCCTCCAGTTAAATTTATCAGGTCTTTTTGTGATCTCCAAGCATTCTAAAATATATGTGGTTTGCAGAAAACATTGTAGATTTTCCAGTTATTTTTGCGTAACATGCAATGTCTTTACCTGTACCATGTATACTTCAGATATACACAGTTTCATGGCACAGCTTTTAGCAGTCAGGAGAGATATTCAACATTTTATTAAGCAAATAAAGTCCTACCCTGTATATTAAATGCTGAGGGAAGAGATTCAGGGTTAACAGCCCAACACTGGATTTGCTACAACTCTTTAGTAGGTAACACTGTGACCATTGGCAGAAGAAATTCAGAATGACGTTTAGATTTTTACTGGTGAAGTCTCTTTTGTGGTTTATTTTATTTCATTTTATCTAAAAATATTTATTTTCAGAAATCAGACTTTACCTTGCATTTGCTAAAATGTGATATTATTATACCTTTGCTGTGTTCTAACACCAGTGAATATGTTTACCTGGTTATTGTCTCAGTATAAAGTACTAGAGTCTTTATCTGTTAGTGAAACCAGTGTTGAATACTGGGAGACAAAATTGATCATAGGACAATAAGGTATAAAATGCAATTCAGTCTTTTGACCATTTATACCTTGCTTATACTCCACTCTCAGACTCAACATCATTTCTTTTGGTGGGCCATGCCAGAAAAGCCAGGGTTGAATTAGAGAATACCCATCCAATTATTGAGTTCCCATTTGAAGGAAGGCATTTTATCGCACTGTTTAATATGCATTGGGAGTCTAATTCTGATATGGAGGAGGTGCTGTGTAACAAACCTATATCTCCACTTTGTTTTATCAGCTGTTGCGTATTTGGATCCCTGGTTGGTTATGGTATTTGTAGAACTATTTGATTTGTGGAGATACAAGACATACTGGACCACTGGATCTTTAATGACTCAGAAAGCAAGACGTAGATCTCCCCTTAGGAGTTTATAAGACTGTGAATAAAAGGACAATGTTTCTGGTCCTTTCTATGAACTTAGGGTTTTTAAGCTTGTGAAGAACCCTTTGGGATCTTTCTAGTTATTTGGTATGCTTAGTGAAGTACTTCCCAACTGGAGTATTGTATTAACTACCAACTTTAGGATGCAAAAAAAGAGTTATTGTATTCAATGATTGGTCTAATCAATGCTGAATATAATGGGACAATGACCTCTTTAAATGTGGAAGATATCCCCTTGGTAATCAACTGCATTAAGTAAAAAGACGTTCTGACTACTGTTGTTACATGATCAAAGTCAAAGAGGTTATCAACCCGATTACAATGTCTCTAACAAGAGTTTAATTTTGGAGTCGGGTGTTGTCTATGTTGTATGTTGGGAAAAGGATGGTGTACCAAATGCTACTGTATTACACTTTTAACATCTAATTTAAGCCTGTTTTTAGCAAACTCTATGCTTACAAGTGTAAGTTCTTCTTGCAGGGTTTGGGTGTTAGAGGTGACTTTGCAATGACTCCAAGCTTGCAAACTTGGTTAGCCAGATCTCCTGGTTTGTGGTCTGGAGGTTGTCAAAGTAAATGCCAAACAAAAGGGGTCCCAATGCAGAGGCCTTGAATGCCACTGGTTTTCTTCATACTTGTTGATGAAGCTCCTGCTACCTGCATTGTATGGGTTCTGTCCTTTAGCTAATTTGCTATCCATCTTACCACATAGGAATCTTTCAAAGCCTTTAACATGTTAGTTATGCTAGCATGGGGTGTGGTGACAAAGGCTTTGGCCAGGTTGAAGCATACCACATGTACATCATGGCCATTGCCAATAGCTTCAGTTACACTTTCAAACAAGTTGACCAGATTCACAAGACAGGATCTATCCATAAAAAAGTGAAATTACTGCGGGTCTAGTCTAATAAGAATTGTAATGTCATAGTTAATCAGGTTAGTTATAATATGCAGCATGGTTTTGCATTTGAGACTCATTGGGCTGATGGGCCTGTAATTATTGGGTTGCGTAGTTGGCCCCCTTTCTTGAATGACATCACCACTACTGTGTGCCAAACTTCCGAGATGAAATTAGTGCCTTAACTCAGGTTAAATAATTTAAGGAGGGGATCTCCGAGGGCTTGCGTTGAAATGATTTATTGAACAGTCAGATATATTATCAGGCCTCAACTAGGAAGTACTTTTAGTCTTTTATTCCACTTTTAGTACATAGTTTTTGATGATGATGGCAGGTCTGAGGGTTTCCAGGATATGTGGGCATCAAATAGCCATTACCAGGGTGAAGTTGCCATTAAATTTGTTAGCTCCTATACTACTGGGTAAGAGTACGTGCTATCATCTTGAATACATTTTGAAAAATGTTGGGAGATATTTCTTAGTTTGTTAACATAACGAAAGATAGATTTCTAGTTGCCCTTCACTTCGGATGCTAACCTCACTTCATTGCCTTAGTAATCCTAATAGTACTTTCCATGGTTTTAGTCAATTTTCTAATGTTATCTTTCAAGATCTGTTGTATACGTAAGGAGTCTTTTTCTTCTGTTATATAGGTTATTTATGCTAGTGGACCATCATATTGATTTGCTTTTAAATTTCCCAATATGCTTAAATGTGGTAGGTTATCTCAGTTTTGCACATTTATCTAAGTGGACATAGAACTCTTTTTTTTATAGCTTCATGTTGAGGCAATGTCTGGGGCTGTGCTGGAATAAGTGAATCTTTAAATTTCATCATCGTATGTCATGAGATTTATATGTTTGAAATCCTTGAATTATGAGATATTAATATCTGTAGGTTAGAGGTTATAATAGTGGGGGTCACTGGTATATGATCTGACTTAACTGGTGAAGGAGACACCAGAGGTAATAGTATGTAAATAAGCTATATTTGAAAAGACCAGGTAAAGTATATTTCCCTCCAGTAAGTTTGTTAGCACTGTGTTTCACTGAGCTTTTCTTAATGACATTTAAGAACTTTTAAGCTTATCCTACATTTGAGGCACCGGTAGCATTGTCACCTCACAGCAAGAGGTTCTCTGGTTCGATTCTTGGCTGGAGTGCCGTCTGTGTGGAGTCTGCATGTTATCCTCCATGCATTCATGTGGCTTTCTTCTGGGTGCTCTGGTTTTGTCCCACGTTCAAAGACATGCATTTGGAGCATTTCTCCCTGAACCACCACTGAAAATTGGGTTTTTTCCAAGTCAGACTTTCCCGGTTAACAAATGTTAAATAAAAATAAAAAAAATAAAAATATTTACCCCAGTTTATTGATGGGCTTTTCTTAATGAAATTTAAGAAATTTTAGGCTTATCCTACATTTGAGGTATGTGTACTTCAGTTTATTAATGGACATTTCTTAATGAAATTAAAGAACGTTTAAGCTTATCCTATATTTGAGATATATGTACTCCAGTTTATTGATGGGTAGTTAAACTCTTCCAATTTAATGGAGCTTTTTATAAATAAAGAATTCATCAATTATATCTAGGAACATTGCATGAATTTCAGGGGACACAGAAAATGTCCTATAACAGGCTGAAAGCTGATATTCTGTTTTGTTTAGTATGTTTTGAGCTCTATTTGTATGTCACTGGGATCTGCCTAGAGGTGATGTGGCCCCTAAAAAATATGGAGATGCCACCACAGTTGCCAATGGGTCTGAAAGCACAGTATGTGCAAAACCCAGGTATGGACAGAGTGTTTTCTGAACATTTATACCAAATTTCAGCAATTACACAGACATGGATGTGCCCCAAATGCAGGAAAGCTTCAAGATCAGACATTTTGTTGGTGAGACATCTGACATTTTTCAGAGCTACATTAATGTGATTATGTTTTGGATTTAATGTGTTAATTATGTTCTGATACCTATCAGCTTGACTTTTTCTAAACAAAGTCCATTTAGAGGCAGAAAAGGCTTTAGCAAGTATACATAAAACTTGGAACAAGAAGTGCAGACCATCCTAGGCACAGCAAGCAGGACTGTTGAGTATCCCACCTCATGCTGACACATAGTGGATCTTCCTTCAATGGCATCAATTATTTAGCTATTTATTGAAGCCAATTATTTTTTCTTTTCACCTAGGCATCATTCTTGGAGAAGGAAGGATAATACTCAGGACTAGATTCTTACCTGTATCTGTAACATGCTTGGATAGTTCCATTATGTTTCTCTGCATATCCCTCAGTTTTTTCCAAGATATTCATACCATAAGGATTACAACCATGTGGTAGACACACTTTCTAGGTGAAAGGGCCTTAAGAGCCCTTGTGATATCAGAGATCCTGACACCTGAAAGCCAACTCACTGACTTTACTCCATGTAACATGATTGACATAATTATGTGCTCCATTTTGAAATCCAGGCCTTGTCCAGTACCCTCTTTCTTCCTTCCTTATTTCATAATTTACTTCTGTCCATCTTACTTTTATTTTTTCTCCACCTTGCCCCCCCCCCCCCACACACACACACACACACACTTTTACAAGGGGGATCAGTTATTACAGATGATATGTAAACTTTCTACTGTTCTGTTAGAGCAGTATACTCCCCATCATAACAGAAGTTTTAGTTTGTAGCAGGGCATTTATAGTTTGTGTCATTGAGATATCCTAAGTTAATAAGCAGACGTGGATTTTGTCTGTGGGGAAAAGAAACATATTCAACCTGTTTAGCTTGCATTTGCTCATTCTGACATGAAAAATAAGACATATGCATTCTGTTATTATTTGTGATAGCATAAGTGTCTGTTGTTTTATGGAGCAGCTTTGTTAAGATGTACTTGCAGTGATTGAGAGGGTAAGCAGAAATCCACCTTTACTATGAAGATGTTAGTCTACATTTTGGAATGTAATAATGACCCTTAACAAGCAATCATGTTTATCAATGATTGTATACCAGTTTTGCTAATCATTTATACCACATTAGTCATCTATTTCCCAAAAAACAACTTGATTCCTACTGTAACACCAATATCTTCTTCTACGGCCTCTAAACTGGCAGTTTATTGCAGTTGATTATGACTGTACACTTCTGTTTGTAGTCCTTAAGTGTCATTCTCTCTGTCCATTTTTGTAAAATGAATGATTATGAGTGAGCCAGCTATCCAAACAATGCCCTCCAGTTACCCCTATAAGGAGGTATATATGTCAGAGTGGATTGCATATGAAATAAATATTAAAACACACACACACACACACACACACACACACACACACACACACACACACACACACACACACACACACACACAAACATATTTACCACCTGCTCATCTCTGCAGCTGTTCCTATTATAACTGTTTACTATGTGCGTCTTACCTGCCAAGAGCAGCATTTCTTTAGAGTTCCTACTTCTGGTTGATTTGGACGGCTATGTAGTGATGAATCAGGAGTTTATTTTTCTTTATGCTACAGTGGATATTTCTTTGTTAAGACTGACCTTGGCTCCATGAGGTTGTGCGCACTAATATATGATCCATGACTGCAGATTAATCATTATTAGAATGATAGACAATTTCATCAGCCTTCTGTGGTGGTCTGACCTTAAGCACAACCACCCCCATCATAAAAAAATGTATTGTATCAGGTAGTCAGTTGTTCCTTCTATCAGTTATCATTCTGCACTCTAGGGAAAGGCTCAAATCTGCGCCATTGGTGGCTTAGATGCAATGCTTTTTTTGTCATTGTGTTAGTCAGCTACTCCTTCATATGGCATCACAATCAACATTCTATGTTCCAGTATTCTACAACACATTCACAGTATTGTAAAGTCTTACCTCAAAACTTTCACCATTGTAAAGAATTCCGTGCCTTAAATATAAGGAAAATGTTAATCAGCATTCCAGCTGAGCTGGTCTTTCAAGAAATGATCCCGCAAGTTCCAGGATAATATCTAACAGCATAGTTCATGTGTGACACTATAGAATACAAGAATAGCCACTTCAAGAAGGATTCTCTGTCCAGTCTGCCCTCTGAGTTGGATGATTCTGGTATAGAATATGAAACTATTAATAATACAAATGGAAAAACAGCAAAACATATATTTTACTCCATTCTGCACTGGATACATAGGAATTTGTCATTTACTGTTATCTTACTTTCTTTAGAGAATGTGTTACTGGGTCCACAACATGCAGAATATTGGTCCCTAGCATGTGTTTGTAGACTTTTGCACACGTGGCTTGATAAATTATCAGGATATAATGCAATAATTTTGTAACATCTGTGACTTTGCACAGCACCAGTATTAACCTAGGGAATGATAAAAAACAGGCTTTTAGGAAGTGAACAAAGAATGTTTGATTTATCTTTTCATTTGCAAACATTAAACAATTGCATATTGATTTAAATTACATCAGATCAATGGTATATTTCTAGTTGAAATTAAGGGCTTCTCATCTCATACACTGTGTTCTGTTATTCTGAATAACAAAGTACAACAAATTATAAGGCTGTACACCTTTGACATGAAAACTTGAATTATCTTTGCTGCTGAAATCCACGTTGTGTGTCCAAAGAATTTGTTGCTTCTTCACTTTAACTGGCCATTCATTGTTCCTTCATCTAGTTATAAATACTATAACTGTACTAGTTTGAATAAAGTAATTTTTTAAATTATTCTAATTCGTTCCCTGAAGTGCCATCCAGTGTCCAGTCATACATAATTGTTTATGCTGTAAATGTTTCTCTTCATAATTATTGTGACTCTTTCAGGAAATATTTGTGTGCATGGTTATTGTAATTATTTCTGGAAATTATGAAAACAGATGCTTGGATTTGTTGGATGTAAGCATTGTGAAACTCTATCTTTTCAGTTGTGGTGTATATGGAATTAGAAAGGAAGCTTGCAGACATGAAATATAAAGCAACTGCACGTGTTAATATATAGAGTATGCTAAAGGTGCTATTTTAAATATTTTCTAAGCTAACAACTTATGCATATACTGATTGCTGTAAGGGATTCCTAGTTTATGAAAAACAGATTGTTCTGACTAAAGTTTTGGATTGCATACAAACAACCTGTTCTTAAATATAAAGATGCATTTGTAAAGTCTAGAAAACAAAATAGTCAATATTTACCTTATATATGATCACAACTTTTGATTTTAAAATGTAATCAAAACTTCCTGTTGTAGGTTCATAGGTTCATAGGTAGGTACTAGGCTGTTGGCCCTAGGGCCTATATAAGCCTAGCCAAAAAGGTACCCTGGCTTTCGCCACCCAAGAAAATGATTTTCCTGTGCCCCTGTTGAGCAGAGCCACAGAGGTGATCCCCAGGGTGAGTTTCCTATTTCCCATCCAGTCATCAAGATTGTTCTTAAAGAGTGCTAATGAGGAGTTTTGTTTGATATAGATAGGTAGTTTGTTCCAGAGTATGGGAAGTCTCTGGACAGGAATCTATCCCTCCAGCATGTTCTGTTTATTGTGGCGACAAGGTTTAGGTCCCTAGAGTGTGTAGCTCGGAGGGATTGGGATTTCATAAGTGGAGCATGTCTAACAGTTCTGGGTTTGACATAGCTTTGTATGTTAGGCAGAGGTTGCCTCTGAGTAGGCGATATGCGACGGAGTAAAGCTGGAGTTTTTTTTAGATGGCCTGCATAGGGCATCTGTTTGAGGCCAGTAATCCTCTTTGAGAGGTATTTATACGGCCTTTCCAGTTGTTGTAGATGTCTTGTGAGGTACATACAAAAAGGGGTGTTGTACTCTATAACGGGTCTAATGAGTGATGAGTAGAGGGGAACAATGACCTCTTTTTTTCCTGGATGAGAAACCTTTTGTGATGAGGTGTACCACGTAGAAGGATTTCTTGACTACTGTGGTGATGTGATTATCAAAGGAGAGACTACTGTCCACCTGTGTTCCAAGGTCTATTATCACACTTTCAGTGTTATGTAGACTACCACCTATGTGGTAGCTCATGAGTACAGAGTTTTTACCAAAGAGGATGACAATGCAGTTTTTGGCATTGAGCTTGAGGCCATGGCTTTGACACCAGGCATCTGTCTCCGTGAGGCCCTTTTCTAGGATGTCCACATCATTAGGAGTTTTGATTATGGCTCCTAGTTTGCAGTCATCTGCGAACTTCATTAGCCAATGACCTTCTGTGTTAGCCTGTACTTCAGAAAAGTAGATGCCAAACAGGACAGGACCCAGGACTGAGCCCTGTGGTACTCCACTTGTCACTGGTCTGAAGTTGGATTTGTAGTCTGCTACTTTCACAGTGTGGGTTCTGTCAGTGAGCCAGTTGTCAACCCATCTTGTGACATATGTATTTATACCTAGTTTAGTGAGTTTATCTATAATGCCAGAGTGGGGGATGGTGTCAAAAGCCTTGGCGAGATCTAGATAGGCTGTGTGAACCACCTTACCCTCATCTACAGCTTTGGTGACTGCGTCAAAGAAGTCTATCAGGTTTAGGAGACATGATCTGCCTTTTACAAACCCGAACTGGGTGGGATCCAGAGTTTGGAGATTACCAATCTCTTTGTTTATAAGATCCATGATGATACGTTCCATGGCCTTGCAGACCAGGCTCGTTAGGCTAATGAGGCTCGTTAGGCTAATGAGGCAGTAGTTCCTGGGGTCCGTGGTGGCTCCCCCTTTGTGGAGTGGGATAACTGTCGCTGTGCACCATTCAGTGGGCACAAAGCCTGAGGTGAGGCTATGATTGAACATGGTGCTTAGGTGGGGTGCCAGTTCATTCTGCAGTTCGTGTAGAACGCAGCCTGGGATGTTGTCATGTCCCATGGATGCTGTGTTCTTGGCTTTGCAGAGTGTGGTTTTTACATGTGTAGCTGTGATTACAGGAACTTTGCATTCTTTCAGTATAGAGATGGGCCCTTTAGGGGATGAGAGAGGGGTAAAGTTAGCACTGAATCTATCTGCCAGGATGTTGGCCGTATCAGTTGGTTCTATATGTTTAGTGCCATTATGCTTTAACTCAGAGCAGATCTGAGTGATGTCATTGAGATTCTTGACATAGCTATAGAATGTTTTGTGGTTGTGTTTAAAATCAGTGGTGATTTTGTTTTTGTAACTAGCTTTGGAGGATTTTATGAGAGATCTCAGCTTCTTACTGAGGCTGACCAGGGAGTTCCTCCAATCATGGGATTTTACTCTTTTTTGCAACTGTTTCTTTCTTCTGTTATAGAGTTTGTTTATGGCAGGGGACCACCAGATTGGCTTCCTGTTTTTGGTGGATAGCATCTTGGTTCAGTTAGGGATAGCATGATCCATGCACTCATGTAAGTGCTTATAAAGTGCATTTGTGTAGGATTCAGCAGTCATACCTCTATTGTCCATCTGCATGGGTGTCATGAAGTTTGCCACTTCTGTCTTAAGAAGCGTGAAGTTGGCTTTGGAGAATATTTTTACAGTGGTTTCCCTAATGGATGGTGGGAGCGGGATGTGGATGTCTAGGGTGATTAGCTTGTGGTCGGATCTGACCAATGAGGAATTGACCTCTGGTATGGAACACCAGTTGCCCATGTTGGTAATGACCAGGTCTTGGATATTGCTGCCCCTGGTGGGGGTGTCGATAAGTTGATCCAAGGCATTGGAATTTATGAATTCCAGAAAACGTTGAGGAAAAGAGTTGGTACATGAGTAGTTTTCCCAGTTAATGGTGGGGTAGTTGAAATCGCCCATTATTAGGGTGTTGGGTTGTACCCTAATATTTTCTACTTTATCAAGAAATGAGGAGTGGGAATCCTGGGGCATGGTGGGGGATCTGTAGCAAGTTACAATTTGGATTGCAGTCTTGCCCAGAGTTAGTTGCACTTGGATAATCTCAGATGCATTATGCTGAGCAACTAGCCTGGAGGTGTGGATATCCTTAATGAATATGGACACTCCTCCGCCTTTAGTGTTTCGGTCCAGGTTAGGTGGCCAAAAGGTGTGGTATGAATTATAGCCTGGTAATGCAGGGGTGCTCTCTGGAGCCTTAAACCAGGTCTCTGTCACTGCACAGATGTCGATGTTCTCCATTTTAAGGAGTGCCTCGAGTGAATGCATTTTGAGGTTTAGACTTCTAGCAGGGAGTAGCATTACCCTCAGATTTTGCTTGCTTGTACCTGTTAAGGTGATGAATTTGTCATTTGAACCTTCCCTAAAAAAGGCACTATAGGGGTGGCAAGAGCTTAGCCAGTATCCGGAATCCTAACTTGAATTGCTCTGCTTTATTATAGAGTTGCTTGTTAACAGATCATGCCTTCACTGTTTAGCCCATTCCCAGTTCAGTTAAAGAAATCTTGCTAAACTCAATAGTTTTACACATTAATTTATTCTAATTATGTGGTGGTAAATTAGTGGTGCAGTGCATAACTCTGTTGACTCTCAGATTTTCTAGTTCACTTCTTCTTCTTCTTCTTTCGGCTTTTCCCGGTTAGGGGTCGCCACAGCGGATCATCTGTCCGCTCATGATTGGCAGTGGAGTTTTACAGTGTCGAGTTGCCAGCCCGGCGCCCAACCTTCCACAGAAGGCACACACATACTCACACCTAGGGCTGCTGGATGAATTGTCTTCCACATGGAATTTGTATGCCCTCACTGGTGTTTGTGCAGTGCCCTAATTTTCTTCCATATATCAATGACATAGCATTAAGTGAATTAGCATGTTTCTAAACTGACAGTAGGAATAATTGTGGTGTGTAGGGATCTGAATATAAGCATGCATCCTGCTGTGGACTGATCCCATCAAGGATTGATTCTCTGGCTATATACATTGCCTTCAGAGGTAGAATCTAACTATGACTCTGTGTAGGATTAGGTGGATATAATAGAACAGCGGCACAGCAGGTAGTGTTGTTGCCTAACAGCAAGAGGTTCCCCAGTTTGAGTCTTTGCTGGGGTGCTTTCTGTGTGGAGTTTGCATGTCCTGTCTGTGTTCCCATGGGTTTCCTCTGTGTGCTCCAGTTTCCTCCCACATTCCAAAGACATACAGAAGGTGGATTGGACATAAGTGTGACTATACCTGTGAGTGTGTGGTGTGGAAGAACTGCTATGGCAGGGCTATCCACCCAGTCGTGTAAACCTTAGCTCTAGATGATTGAAGTGACACCCCAACCCCATGTTCAAAAATGGGGAAGCAGGGTTGTGAATGGATGCATGGATGCACTGTGCAAATGAAACTGTAAAATTGCATATGCATATCCTTTACATTCAATTAGAGAATTATATTCTAACTTGCCCTTAGGGTTCTTCTTGCTAATAGAAAAATGCCCTGCATGATAATTGTCCCTAGCTGTAGGCAAAAAAAGTTACTGGCAAAACAAATGAGCACTTTAATGAGTATGTATGTCAAACATTAGATGTCAGGTTATTCAGACTGCATTAATTAGGGCAAACCCAATATAATTAACATATTTGGACGCAGGACAATTAGAAGGTGTAGCCTTATACTACCAAAACTTTGCTATGCTACGTTATCTGCCTGTTATATTTTTCAAATTACATCCATGGCAAACTAACAGCAGATCATATCTTTTATTACGTCATGATAGTAAACAAGACAGTGATACAGATTATAGTACAAGCTCACTAGCAACTGCTTTTCTGAGTATTAAAGATGGCACTTTTTGCAAAGAATTTTTAAATCAGATTTGTTTGGACCCAAAATGATGTGTGAATTGCACAATATTAAATGGTAGTCATCCGTACCATATTTATTTAACCAGCGTAAGTGTTTGTCAGATTCCAGCTAACTTTCTATACTTGATACTCAGTGTTTATATCACAAGGAGTCAGGTAAATCCTGTCGCTTGCCACGATTACTCAACATGGTTTAAGAATAAGTATTCCACACAAAATTGCAATATACCAGAAACACTGCTTTCCTGTGCTTCATTTCACACATTTGCATTTTCATTTTTCATGTATGACATCGTAAAGTTTCCAAGTTCAATAATTAAAATCTTTCTGTGGTCTACATGCTGAGACCACCCCAACCCTGTTTATTTTGTACTGATAAGTGCCCAGTCTAGAAATCCATCAGTATTACCAATGCAATGATTAGAGGAGCTTGTGCCCAATCTAGAAAACCATCAGTATTACCAATGAAATGATTAGAGGAGCTCCTGCCCAGTCTAGAAAACCATCAGTATTTACCAATGAAATGATTAGAGGAGCTCATGCCCAGTCTAGAATACCATCAGTATTACCAATGAGATGATTAGAGGAGCTCATGCCCAGTCTAGAAAACCATCAGTATTACCAATGAGATGATTAGAGGAACTCATGCCAGTCTAAAAAAATCAGTATTACCAATGAGATGATTAGAGGAGCTTGTGCCCAGTCTAGAAAACCATCAGTATTACCAATGAGATGATTAGAGGAGCTCCAGCCCAGTCTAGAAAACCATCAGTATTACCACATGCTGAGACCACCCCAACACTGTTTATTTTGTACTGATAAGTGCCCGGTCTAGAAAACCATCAGCATTACCAATGAGATGATTACAGGAGCTCAGGGCTTTCATAGTGGCTCAGGATGAGGTACCTCTGTAGGTTGGCTGATGCAAAGAAAGCTGAGATAGTCCTTTGCTAGATTTCAAGTCTTTGACTGACAGAAAGGACAAGGTAAAGGACCAGGAGACAAAGTGTTAGCAGTAGCCTCTCTTTAAGTCTCTCTGGGAATTTATCTCCTGACTTTTGTGTTTCATAAGCTGTCGTGCATCAAGATTGCTCAGTACAATTACCTCTGGTACTAAGCATAGTGGCACGTTTCTTGCTTCCCCAGACTTGTCACTTTAAAAGGCTATGAGGCTATTGTGGTCCTTGTATCAGAGACAAAGGTAATATGGACCCTGTTTGGAGCCATTTTCAAACAGACTACTTGCTTCTTTGCAATCACTCTTTCATTCTCATAGATTTGTGACTTATAATTACAAGTCAAATAGTTCTGATGGGGATCCAAAGTGGAAATCGACATTGATTACAATGGAGGGTAGATACAATGTGCACCAGCTTCACAGCTCTCCTCTAGGCCTTCTTCTTCTCTTTTGACTGTTCCCGTTAGGGGTCACCACAGTGGATCATCTGTTTCCATTTCTTCCTGTCCTCTGCATATTGCTCTGTCACACCATCCACCTGCATGTCCTCTCTCACCACATCCATAAACTTTATCTTAGGTCTTCCTCTTTTCCTCTTACCTGGCAGCTCCATCCTTAACATTCTTTTCCCAATATACCCATCATCCCTCCTCAGCACATGTCCAAACCAATGCAATCTCGGCTTTCTGACTTTTGTCTCCAAAGCATCCAACCTGAGCTGACCCTCTAATATACTGATTCCTAATCCTGTCCATCCTTGTCACACCCAGTGCAAATCTTAACATCTTTAACTCTGCCACTTCCAGCTCTGACTCCTGCCTTTTTGTCAATGCCACTGTCTCCAACCCATACAACAGAGCTGTTCTCACTACCCTCTTGTAGACCTTCCCTTTTACTCTTACTGGTACCTGTCTATCACAAATCACTCCTGACACTCTTCTCCACCCATTTCACCCTGCCTGTACTTTCTTCTTCACCTCTCTTCCACACTCATCATTATTCTGAACTGTTGATCCCAAGTACTTAAACTCATCCACCTTCGCCAACTCTACTCCCTGCATCCTCACCATTCCTCTATCCTCCCTCTCATTCACACACACATATTCTGTCTTAGTCCTGCTGACCTTTATTCCTCTCCTGTCTAGAGCATATCTCCATCTCTCCAGGGTCTCCTCAACCTGGTCCCTACTCTCACTACAGATCACAATGTCATCTGCAAACATCATAGTCCATGGGGCCTCCTGTCTTATCTCATCTGTCAACCTGTCCATCACCATTGCAAATAAGAAAGGGCTCAGAGCTGATCCTTGATGTAATCCCACCTCCACCTTAAATGGATCTGTCCCTGCCACTGCAGACGTCACCACTGTCACACTACCCTCGTACATATCCTGTACCACTCTTACATACTTTTCTGCCACTCCTGACTTCCTCATACAATATCACAACTCCTCTCTAGACACCCTATTATATGCTTTCTCCAAGTCCACAAAGACACAATGCAACTCCTTCTGACCTTCTCTAAATTTCTCCAACACTCTCAGAGCAAACATCGCATCTGTAGTGCTCTTTCCTGCATGAAACCATACTGCTGATTGCTAATCATCACCTCCATTCTTAATTTGGCTTCCACTACTCTTTCCCATAACTTCAAGCTGTGACTGATCAGTTTTATCCCTCTGTAGTTACTACAACTCTACACATCACCCTTATTCTTAAAAATAGGTACCAAAACACTTTTTTCTCCATTCCTCAGGCATCCTCTGACTTTCCAAGATTTCATTAAACATTCTGGGTAAAAACTCCACTGCTATTTCTCCTAAGCACCTCCAAGCATCCTCTGGTATATCATCTGGACCAACAGCCTTTCCATTCTTCATCCTCTTCATAGCTGTCCGTACTTCCTCCTTGCTAATCTGTTTCACTTCCTGATTCACTATCCCCACATCATCCAACCTTCTCTCTCTCATTCTCTTCATTCATCAGCCCCTCAAAGTACTCTTTCCATCTGCTCAATACACTCTCCTCACTTATGAGTACGTTTTCCTCACTATCCTTTATCTCCCATACCTGCTGCACATCTTTCCCAGCTCGGTCCCTCTGTCTAGCCAATCGGTACAGGTCCTTTTCTCCCTATTTAGTGTCCAACCTTTCATACAACTCTCCATATGCTTTATCCTTAGCCTTCACCACCTCTCTCTTTGCCATGCTCCTCATCTCCTTATACTCCTGTCTACTTTCCTCATCTCTCTGATAATCCCACTTCTTCACCAGCTTCTTCCTCTGTGTAATCTCCTGTACTTCCTCATTCCACTACCAGGTCTCCTTGTCCTCCTTTCTCTGTCTAGATGTCACACCAAGCACCTTTCTAGCTTTCTCCCTTACCATCTCTGATGTAGTTACCCAGCTATTCAGTAACTCTTCACTGCCCCCTAGTGCCTGTTTTAACTCTTCCCTGAAATCCACCTCACAGTCACCATTTTTCAACTTCCACCATTTGATCCTTAGCACTACTGTCACACTTGTCCTCCTCTTTTTGATCACCAATATCATCCTACAGACCACCATTCTATGCTGCCTAACTACACTTTCCATTATCACCACTTTACAGTCTCCAATCTCCATCAGACTGGCCTTCCTGCATAGGATATAATCCACCTGTGTGCATCTTCCTCCACTCTCGTACATCACCCTATGCTCCTCCTTCTTCTTAAAATATGTACTCATCACAGCCATGTCCATCCTTTTCACAAAATCCACTACCATCTGACCTGCATTCCTCTCCTTAACACCATACCTGTCCATCGCTTCCTCATCCCCTCTGTTCCTTTCACCAACATGCCTATTGAAATCCACTCCAATCACCAGTCTCTCACCCTTAGGTACACTCAGCACCACTTCATCCAACTCTCTCCAAAATTTTTCTTTCTCATGCATCGCACACCCAACTTGCGGAGTGTATGCACTAACAACATTCATCATCACACCAGCAATTTCCAGCTTTATAAACATCACTCTACCCGACACTCTTTTCACCTCCAAAACACTCTTAGCATACTGTTCTTTCAGGATAACCCCTACCCCATTTCACCTCCCATTCACACCATGATAGAACAATTTGAA
The DNA here is from genome assembly GCF_019279795.1 of Protopterus annectens. Lineage (NCBI taxonomy): Eukaryota > Metazoa > Chordata > Ceratodontiformes > Protopteridae > Protopterus > Protopterus annectens. The sequence continues at coordinate 338,380,860 of NC_056726.1, read as the reverse complement.
CCCACCTCTTATACACCTGGCCTTACTCCCCTTCCATCTGGTCTCACACACAATATATCAACCTTCCTTCTCTCCATCATATCAGCTAGCTCTCTTCCTATACCAGTCATACTGCCAACATTCAAAGTTCCTACCCTCACTACTACACTCCTAACCATCCTCCTCTCTTTGTGCTTTTGGGCATGCCTTCCCCCTCTTCTTCTCCTTCGGCAACAGTAGCCCAATTTCCGCCAGCATCCTGTTGGATAACAGTACTGGTGGCAGTTGTTGTTAACCCAGGCCTCGACCGATCCGGTATGGAAATCTGTATTGTTGTCTGCATATGTTATTTGGCAGAGGTTTTACACCGGATGCCCTTCCTGATGTAACCCTCCCCATTTATCCGGGCTTGAGACGAGCATGAAGAAATGCACTGGCTTGTGCATCCCCAGTATCTGGGTTCATCTCCAACTCTCCTCTAGGCTTACCCATCACCATATAAAGAAGATTCATTGTAGAGTGAAGATGACTCCCCATATATCAGGCAGCATGCCTTCAGTTCCACCTGCACCATGGGTAGGGATGGCTTTACAAGAGTGTCCAATGCACTTTTGACTACTGCACAGTATCATTCGTGACTAAATCTCAGAGTTTACCCCAGCTTTGAGACCCATCAACATAGTCTGTTGGGTTCTAGAAATATTTATATTCAGTCATAAGCTCTTATGTTCTAGGCTAGAGAAAGAGCTGCACCCCAGGTTCAATCTGTCACTGCAGAATTCCTGGCACGGGTCTGTAGCACCAGTGGCTCTTATAGGAAAAGAAAAAAGGCATACGCTTCTGCCTTTTCCTTGTTCCAAAAAGGAAAAGGCAATTCTATTCTATCCTGCACCTCAGTGTGTGTAATGACTTCTGTTACTTCATGGTCTGCATTGTGTTTCTAAGGAATTCTGAGTCATGATAGTCCAGGATTAAGGCATCCAGGAGATTTATTTGTTCAATGGTTGGAATAACATGGTTCTAATATGTGTTCAGTTTTACATGACAAGGGAGAGTTGGTATTGGGCATGTTAATGTCATGGCATGAAAGACTCATGTTTACCTTTTATTTCCATCTTATTCCACAACTCATAGTATTTACCTGTATTTATTTATTTATTTCTATTTGTTTATTGGGTGGGTGGGGTAATCTTCTGGCCCTTTTCAAGCACAACTTGATCTCAAATGAGGAAACATTGAGAATGTTGGCAAAATGCAAAGCCATTTTCTGAAGGACACATATGATGAAGTATTAGGAAAAATTTAAAGATACATAATTATAACATCTTAACAAGTCCAAGTAAGAGAAGAAAGACTAAAACTCATCTTCTTGGTTCCATGTTGCTTAAGGAGGGTATCATTTCAGTCTTTCCTCTCCTTGGTAGTGCAAGAAGCAAAATTAGTAGACGACAGTGAAATCTCCTTAGTTTGGCTGTCAGTAAAATCTGCTCCAGTAAGTGGCTGCTCTACTGCATCCTTCACTCCTACTGGACATTCTGGGAGGAGTCCCAGAGGGGAATGAAGTCTTCCACACCAAGTTTAATCTGTTAAGTGGAAGAAGTTATCTGTTTACGTAATGTTGTTCCATAGCCACTCTGTATGTTCCTGAGGTAAGGGGAACAGCTATCCTTATCTTTTATGAAAAAGGGGGCCACACCTCAGATCTTGGGAACTATAGATGCATGAGCATAACAAGTCAAATTAACAAAGTCTTAGAACATATTTTACTTCATTTCATAAGATCTATCATTAAAAATCTTATCGGTCTAGATATGTAACAATATAGTTTTGTCAAAAGGAAATTATATATATTTAAATTAGTGAACTCTGAGAAAGTCATTGAACCTGTAGACAGTACACATGCAGTTCATACAGAATACTGGAATCTGGTCAAGGCCTTTGACACTATTCCTCATGCTGTAATTAAAAATAAATTTAAGAGCCTAAATGTATACATTTTGGAACAGGTATGTTACAGGGTTTGATTCATTGCACCTCTTTTTGTCCACTGTTTGGCTCTGAGCAAGTTACGTAACCAGACAGTGGACTTAAGTTGCCCCTGGTGAGAGACATTTTAGTTTTATGGGCTTACCTTGTTAATGAATACACAAAATAAAAAAAAAGTGTAAGAAGAATAGCAAACAGGCTGGCAGATAGAACATGCATAGTTAAAGCAGCACGCAGCATCTGAGAAAACAAATGAGTGAGTAGTGGTTTCAGAGGTATTGAGACCCATTCTGTTAAGCATCTGCTTACTGAATCTTAAGTCAACCAACCCAGACATTTGATCAACTAAATTTGCCATTTACTGCAAGTTTGGTGTTGTCATTCATACAACATCTGACACTATCTTACTATACAAGGGCAAAATTATATAAACCAATTGTGTACTAGAAATGAGTTTCAGTTAAGTGCAAAGAAATGCAGCATTGTAACATTTGGTAAACAAATACTAGCAAAAGCTTGTAGTATAGATCTCAGTTATCAGAGGCCTTGGAACCTTCATGTACAGCTCCCTATCAACTAAACACCATGTAATTATAGTGGGTCTATATTACCTTATCGAAAGCTGATTAGAGCAAACGCTGTTTGATCGACCCCTAAATATCAAATGCACTAAATAGCGAAGACATGGAACAGCGATTTTTTTTCCCAGGGAAAAAAATCGCTGGGCCATTTACAGGAGTTTGCCATTTCCTTCACTGTGGTGTGATTTCAAAGTTTGTATATTTAAGTAGGGGGGGTGGGAGGGGTGAAGCCCCCCACTTTATGTTTTATCTCCATTTGTTATTTTTTTTTATTTTTTTTTTTATGGAACAGCAATTTTTTTTTTCTCTGGGGAAAAAAAATGCTGTTCTGTGTGTTCGATATTTTGGGGTTGATCAAAGAGCGTTCGCTCTTATCAGCTTTCAATAAGGTAATATAAACCCATTATAGTAGTGAGGGAATCCTTCTGTCTGGTGCAATAAATAACTCAAGGTGTCTTATGCAGGACAAAAGAAGTCAATATCTCTTTATGCCAATTATAGAACAGAATTCCCCTTATAGTATGCATTTCTCCATACTCATCTCACATCCAGAAAGATCCCAGATGTTTCTAACTAAAAAAGGTCACTGGAGTGAAGATATTCAGCTACCAATACAGGTTTGAAGCTCTGTGCCTATTGTCTGTCTCTTATAGACTCCTCAGCGATACCTTATGTCTGACACTCCATGCTGAAATGAAGCAGACCCTTGGCCTTATCTTTGAACTTCACTAATAGCATGTGTCTAATCAATAAAAACAAACATGTCTATCTTTATCAAGATGCAAAACCTTGTAAATATAACATTTAAAAAGTGTAAAATTCAAAAGGCCAGCAAATTGCATTTAAAAGATCACAAAACACTAAAATACAATTACTGTGGTGGTTGCTGTTAATACTTTAGTGTCAAATTAGAGCTTAGCAGTCCTGACAAGTGCTTAACAGACTTTGTTGAGCATCGTTCTTATGTCAGAAGGTGCATAACAACTTTGTTTTCTCAGTTGTTGAGCATAATCCATGTGCTACATGAGTATTCCAGCAGGACTTATGAAAGAATATATTTTCAATGGCATATTCTTTAGACTGTACTTCCCAAGCTGTATTTAGGCCAAGGGAAAAGGAGCCGTTGCCTCAGGTGCAATTTGTTAAGGAGTGAGAACATGGTCAAATTGGGTCCTGTATGTCAGTGGTGTAATTGTTAGGCTGACTGCAATTAGTCCTTGCAGCTGTAAACACATATTGTAATTATTTAAGTAGCTGTAGTTCAGATTGAGGCTTTTGAAATGATTAGCTGTCAGTGTATGTCCAATATTTGTTATAAACTGTAGCAAGAGCTGGTACTACTATATATTTTTTCTTTTTGCTGCTTCTCAGTTTTGGAGAGCTTTTTTTAAACTGCTAAGCAAGGCAGTTCACCAGGTAGGGATTACTAGTGCGCGAAAGACCTAGGTAGAGTCTGTCTACTTCAATAGTATTTGCCTTGGTATAATTCAAATAAAGACAGTGTGAGATTAGCCATAGAGAAAATAAGTTTCAAGTGTCTTCTGTGCTGAGTTTAGCTGCCATATAAGGAAACTACATTTCTTGAAAAATAAAAGCTCAGCATAAAAACATTTATCCAGTAAATTAAAGCAGTTTAATATATTGCTTATGAAGTCATATTCAGAAAACACAGCTTTTATTTATAAATGTAATTTCTGTTTTTTATTGGGCTGGTACATGTGTGCAATTTATAATATCACAACAGTTTAAAGCAGTGGTTATAATTGTTTTCCATTGTATTCGATCAGTGAGATAAGCTATACACTTAAAATGATTTTTTTCCAGTTAACACTGTATTTCATTGCCATGGCTATAGTTTTTACTGTGGTATATCCCACCTGATTTAGTTGAAAATATCCATTGTACATTGTTCCTCTTCTGAAAACAGTTATCTGTCATACTTTTCATTCTCACTGTAGGAAATTTGTATGCATAATTTGAGGACAAGCAAGCAGCTGTTCTGTCTCTGCACATTACATTCTTCATCCTGAAGCCTTTACACAAAGGTAGCTTACTCCTGATTGTCTAAGCAGTGATATACGTAGCAAGGTAGACTGATTGATACAGGGACTGACAGATAACTGATTAAATAGCTATACTAGATGCACTGAGTGATGTAGATGTAGATGGATTAGTGTGACATGTTCTGAAGCTGATTAAGTATACATGATGTGTGGCATAGGACTGGAAAGGTTGGGAAAAGGGCTAAAATAGCACATGGGTGCTGCTATGCTAATGGCAACCATGTTTGCACTCTTGGTGGTCACATGACTAACATAAAAGGCAAAATAAGGTGGCATGTCCAATACCATGCATGTTCTCACATACAACAATGCACCTCATAGTTGCAGCAAAGGCAGAGTGAGCAGGTCACAAATGGCTAGAACAGCAAAATGCCAACTCAGTTTATCATAAATGAGGAAGAGAGAGAGTGAGCGCTAGGATAGGCAGAAATGATGCAAAAGCAACAAAGGAACATGCACAAGGGTAACATGAAAAGATGAATGTGAAGAAGGGCATTTTTGTAAGATGGGTATTCATTCTCTGTTTTTAAGAATAAAGGTAACTGGGGATGATAGCAAGGAGCATAGAGAGGAGGGAGCATATAGGGAAGGTATCTGTGTCAAAAAATAAAAATAAAATGCACACAGAGAAAGACAATGAATGTATGGACACAAAAGAGGTTTAGGGGAGTGGAGAGAACTAAATAGAGGGTGAACAAGTGGTTCTGAGGAGGACTGGGCCGCGAACAAATTACGAGAAGTGACTCACAAAGAAGGGAAGGGCTATGGTAGGGGATAAAGTAAGAAATGGAGAGCCTGCCAAACCAGTCCAGGAAAATCCATGCAGATGTCAATCAACTCCATAGTGAACATCATGGGCTGGCCCTGCCTATTGTGGATAGATAGACTGAGCCAGCCAGTTGCATAAGGATAAACTCCAGGAATTTTTGCGCAGGTCTTTAGCTGCTGCCACACCTTAGTCATCACTAATTGCAGCAATGGAGTAACTGAGGGTCCCCTGCAGGACATTTTCAGTGATGAAACCTCTGCATCCTCTTGAGAGATAGCCAAAGACACTACCAGTAAGCCATTTGTGATAACTTCCTCAGGGTGATTGTAATTCCTGTGTGGAGGTGGGCATGTGGACTGTTGATGAAACATCAGTATGTACATTAGCTTATGCAGGCCCAGGTGTCCAGTACTAGACCCTCCTCCTTCAGTAAAGATGACTTTGTAGAGCAATAGGACAAAAAGAGAAAGAAAAGGAGAAGTAAAACACATGAGTACACACATATGCACGGCATTTCAATATCAATTGGAAATGGCATGTCAATGAATTACATTTACCACACCATCTGGGAAGTTTGTCACTTCTACTTAAACAAGCCTCAGAACTGAATACTACTCCTATAGTCCTGGCAGTTATTACTACGATATGTTCCTGCCAAGAGATGGGTGGTCAACAAAAGACAATACTCAGAAAATACATGCAGTACCATATGAACAGTTACTGTAGAAGGCTGTTTCTCTTTCTCTCCCCCTAAACTCTGTCTTCTAAGCATGTTGGGGAGTCACATCTGTAGGTGTAATTGCTTATACCAGCACTTGTGAGCAGAGTGCATGATGCCAGTGTGTCACTCTGCCCTGACAAGCTGGTGCCAGGCATCTTTTTTATCTATGGGTCATCTTACTTCATAGTAGGTGCTGTCTGTAATCCCTCAGCACAAGTATGAAATAGTCTGTGCCTCTTGGTTGCACCAGGGGGAACCCTGCTGAAACTGGTGGCTGAAGAGTCCATACCCATGATGCAGGTCAGTACAGGGAGGATACTGGTAGTCCCCTGTGCATGGTCACATGGTCACACATTAAAGATATATCGAAACACACATTGTTGAACAGCAAGGCTACACAATGGAAAAGTCCATGCATAATCATGCTGTAGGCAAGGACTCCCAACCCTGGTAATAGGGGTGACCAACATGGCAGTGCTGACCATGAATGAGAATACAATGCTTAACAGCAATGATTCAGAGACAGTTATAGTGAGGCACCTCAGTCATGTAATCACTGGATTATGAGAAATTTTAACAAGATAGAAAGTGTGGTTTTCATATCACATGACACCTCATTATGGTGATATGGGATCCAAATGGAGAGATGAGGGGTCTGAATGGAGAGATGATAAATCAGCAAGCAAAGAAGAGTAGTATTGCTGGAACTGAATTAATTCTCAAGTCTTAGTGAGTACCTTCACAAGGTGGACCCTGTTTTTTCACAAAATATCACCACAATGACACTGATATATAGACTTTATTTTATATAGCATATATCATGGACAGAAGTAGGTTAAAAAAATAAAAAAAAAAGCTAGCTGGGCGCACAAGACCCAGGATAAAAGAAATGCCCTATCCTGGTAGGTGCACTGTTACCAGGACTAGAAAGAAATGACAGTGTAGAATCCTCAAGACACAGAAACATTCCTACAATGTGGCTAGGCCATGCCCAGGAGGGAGGATGGCCTCCCTGTTACAGAAGGAAGTAATAGTCCACAAAACTTGATAAGCCAAAAAAGAGCCACAAAGATCATAGTGTGTAAGAAGGAAGTTATTTATTGTTACTATTATGCAAGAAGCCCAGAATTTCCAGACAAAAGATATACAAAAAGATTAAGAGAGAAATTAGAGGAATGACAAATACTTCCATAAGAAACATTGTCAAAAACTTAAAATAAAAATTTGTGTTTATTAATACACCAGATTTATGAAAAACATTATATAGACCAAGAAACCTTGAGCTGTTTAGAAAAAAGAAGCAAAATAGACTACAGAAAGTCGATAAAACCCAAAACGGTAGAAGTTTGATAAAACAAATGAACACAGTACTTAGGACTGTCCACAGAGGTTCATGTGATCCAACAGAAGTAAATAGGATATATTACTGTACAGCTAAATTAATAACAGAAAAAGTCTTACCACAAAAACATAGGGTAGTAAGGAAAATGAAGGGAAGAAGTCAAATGCCACCATGGAAGGACTGAATAGAGAAAACTGTGTGTCACTGTTAGAAGAGTATAGAAGAGGATAGAAGAGGGAACAGATCAACAAAATTGCTCATATAGATAGATGTGATAAAAGCAATGCACGGTATCAGAACAGATCAGGATCTTTTGTGCACTATTGCAAATAATAAACTATAAATATCAGCACAGGTAGAAAAATGTAGAAGATATGCAGATAAATATAAAGGAAAAGTACAACATAAGCAATTCATTGATGAGCCAAAAAAGTTTTATAGAGAACTGGGAAACAAGGCAAAAGAAATTGAAACATCATCAAAAAAAAAAAAATAGATTTGTTTTGTAGAAATATCTATAAAGATCCTGTGGAATATAACAAAGATGCTAAATTGGTAGAAGTAAACAAAAGACTAAGAAGTTCAAATGTAGAGGATATAAAATGGGATGAGGTAATGGCCAGAGAGATTGAAACAAAGTTAAGAAAAGCTCCTAATTGTAAAACTCCAGGCCCAGATGCAGTACCTAACTTTTGGTTGAAACATCTTTACAGGAAGATTTAGCCGTAAGTACGAATTATTTATATGTGCACTCCAGACAGACACCAGCTTGGTTAACAACAGGAAAAACAATACTCCTACTTAAGAGTGAATCTGCAAGCTATCCTAAAACTATAGACCCAATAATGGCTTCTGATGGAGTATAAACTATACACTGGAATTGATGCTAACAGAGTTTATAGTCATTTAGAAGAAAACTCAATCATGAAAATAGAACAAAAGGGTAATAAAAGAAAGTCATATGGAACAAAGAATCATTGCCATTATTGTTGCTTAGAAAGGCTTCCAAGTTGATAGCTAGTAATCTCCTATGATCCTATGTCATTTGGTCTTGATAAATGTGCAGAAGCAACCTTTAAAGTTGGAAAGCTGCATCACTAAGTAGTAGTTAGAACAACGGGTCTTATAAAAAGGAATTTACAATAATACTTAGATATGTCACCAATACATGTAACTCCATATGAATTGCAGGAGTCATTACTAGGCACATTGCAGGTGCTATGAAGAGCACTTCTGGCTAACATCAAAGATTGAAACAATACTAATTTCACAAACTTTAATCATACTCTGGCTTAGGAATGGGGTTCATTCTCATCATGGTATTAGAAACACAAAATACTTGGAGAAATTAAAAAAAGTGATCTGGAAGAAAGGATCATCTGTTAAATAAAGTCATAATGGAAAATTATAAAAGGGGGAAGAATCTAAGTATGGCATGGTTAGACTACAAAAAAAGCATATGACAGCATCCCACATTCATGGATAAAGGAGTGCTTACAAATGTATAAGATATGCCCTACATTGATTGATTATAGTACAGTGACTATGAAATAGTGGCAAACCAGTCTGCAGCTAAGCCATGATAAAGGGCAACTTATTCTCCCAGGGATAACAATTCAAAGGAGGATATTCCAGGATGACTCTTTGTCACCTCTGCTCTTTTGTTTTGCCCTTAACCTATTAAGCTGTATACTTAAGAAATTAAGTAAGCTTGCCTCCCGGAAAACAACAAAGTATAATAACTTCTCATATTCTTTTTGTGGATGATTTAAAATGGTATAGTTCGTCAGATTAGGAGTCGAAAGCATAACTGCAATTGGTCAAAACTTTCTCAGGTGATATAAGAATGTCATTTGGTCTTGATAAACATGCAAATGCAACATTTAAATCAGGAAAGCTGCAGCACAAAGAAAATATTGGTCTAGGGCAGTAGTCTGATATAAAGGAACTTGAGGAGAAGGGAGTGTATAAATATTTCAGAATTGATGAAGGATCAAAAATAAAACATGACCAAATGCAAATAAAACTTAGGAATATGTTTGAAGACTAAAATTGATGAAGGATCAAAAATAAAACATGACCAAATGCAAATAAAACTTAGGAATATGTTTGAAGACTAAAATTAATACTGAAAACAGCACTGACATCTAGTAACAAGATCCAAGCTATAAACCAATTTGTTCTTCCTGTTCTAACTTACAGTTCTGGGGTGATTGACTGACCCCAAAAGGTATTGGATCAGCTGGACAGGAAAACAAGGAAAATGCTTCATGCTTATCAAATGATTTATAAAAATATGTGTATACCAAGATAATATATTTCCCATTTGGAAGCAAGTATGGGTCTCCTTGAAATTGATTTTCTGTATAGATCTGCAATAGTAGGACTACATATATACATATCTGCTGACCTCAGAAGATTCAAAGATAGTGAAAAATTTAAAACATAAGCAAAACAAGTCTAAGGTGACTTCCCTGCTCAGTTTAGAAGAATTTTGGTGTCAAGCAAGAATGGAATTAAAACCAGAAGTACACAAAAATCAGCAACAACTGAGTGTATCAAAAACAAAATGAAAGAATGCAAGGTGAAGGATAAGATGAGAAGGCAAGAAATGTGGAAAAGGCATAAATATATTTGCAAGTACAGAAAACTCATGGAAGATGCTCATGTTGATTATGACACACAAGTGGTTAAGGTGAGGTGAATTTAAACCAAAAGATACAAAGTTAATATTGGCAGCCCAGGATAGTAGACAATGTACATGTTGGTTTATAAGGTCTATTCAATATGCCAGAGAAACAGACAAATTCAGGTTTTGTAAAACAGAATTGGAAACAGTCACACAGCTTGTTGCTGGGTGTGATAGCAGAGGGCCTGTATATTGAAAGTCATAATAATGTATGGCAAGATTGTTGCATTGAGGATTGTACAAACATTATAATATTGAAATAGTTGAGAAGCATTGGAAACATGAGCCACAAAGCATTACAGAAAATTATGTTTTTTATATCACATGGAATCACCTATTACCAACAGTTCAAAAATAGATCTTAGAAAACCAAATGTAGTCCATGAAAAGAAGACAAAAGTAGCATTGATCACTGAAATTCCTATACCCCATGATTACAGTGTCTTATATACAAAGAGACACAAAGTCATAAAACACCAGGATTTGCAGGCAGAAACAAGGGTAATGTGGAAAAAGATTCCCAGGCAGTTCCAATAGTAGTAGAAGCAATGGGTCTCATGACATAGAGTTTATAATTGTATTTAAATATGTTACCATTGCACGTAACTACATATGAGTTGCAACATGCAACCATGGATGCTATCATATGTAACCTGTTGTCTACACTCATGGCAAGAGCATATCTAGAGCTCTGTGGCTGTCAGTAAATGCACATACTGATGAGATGATCATGTAAAAAGTTAATTTGCGTGAAAAGCTGGTACAGGCCATGCATGTGTCAGATGTCAGAATCATAGGAACTGCCTGAATGGTTCACAGACACATTGTGTATGATATACGGCATACTGACAGGCTAAAAGGACATTAATGCCTGTGCTTGAAATATTTGTGTGTATCCTGTACATTTTATACCACCTGGCATTTGATGGAGTAGAAGCCTCCCTGACTGATGTAAAAGATACAATGTGGAGGATGTGTGGCCTTAATAGGATTTGGATATGGTGACTAGCACCGGGGGCCTCTAGTAAAGGATTATGGCACAGAATGGCTGCATCATGGTGATTCTGTCCTCTGCTATCTCTGGAAGTCACCTATGTTCATCTATATGTTGTAGCATCAAGTCCAGGAACTGGTACAGGATTCCCTAAGCTAATGCCTGTGAAACTCCTAATGTGTCATGTCAGGTGCTGAGGGGTCCTCATAACAAGTTTGAATATTGATAATACACAATTCTTCAGGTCATCAAAGGTGTGTATTCCATTAATTTCCCATGATTCCATCTGAGGCCGGCACAAGTCTGCACACTTGATGGTGTCTTTTTCTACATGGCAAAAGCTGAAAATGAACTGGCTATGGATGTTGTGGTAAGCCAGCCACTGGTAGACATATTTGTAAAACAGAGGGAAATGAAAAAAAAATTGCCAACACTGGATCCAAAGGCAGTCATTACTACATGCCGGTCTGCCAGTCCTGACACCACCCTTAACATTATAACAAGATTGAACACCCTGCACACAAGACAGTCATGGCTTTCAGAATAAATGATCACTGCAGCTTATTGCGCTAACTTTGTAAATATTTGAATCACTCTGCCGTGTTTAATTTTATTTGCTTACATGGTTTGCATGTGTATGTAAAACATTGCTTAATGCCTACCACAATTTCATTCTGTGGGTGTGGTCATCAAGGAAAAACTGGAGTATGACTGTCAGAATGGCCGAGTGGTCTAAGATATCAGACACATGGATTAAACTCCTTTCGTGGTTGATGGGTATTCTGGTCTTTGGATGGAGGCATGGAGGCATGGCTTCAAATCTCACATCTGAGAGGTCAAGGATTTGCATAATAGTTAAGGTGTTTACCTCAAAGACACAAATTACAGAGTCTGGTTATTACCTTTGGTCACTGTCTGGTTATTGGCTAGTTGTGCAATAGTCAGCACACCTAGTTGTTACCTATGAACATGATGGTTCTCATTAGCATGTTTCCACATTAACAGGCAAACACAATACACAGACACTGCAAACAGGGGTCACTCAACTGGTAGGCCAAAACCCTGAAGGCAGAAAGGTTGAGATACTACATCCCATACCTTTAAACTGTCCAGATTTTCTCAGAATGTCCACATTTTGCCTCATATTTTTGGTCCATTCCTCATGAGTTTCAGACTTTGTATCCTTCAGAAAATACATGCTAACATAAAATCTGTTATTCCAGAAACCTTCTAAGTTTATAAGTGCAATGAAGTCTGTCCCTATTTTTGAGCCTTTGTCTCCCCCCACCTATTATTTTTGACTTTGTCTAGATTTCTTGCACAGAGAGGTTAAGAGGTATGTCTTAGTCATAGCTGACTTCATAGTCAGACACACAGATGTAACATGCACTAGGCTAGACAAGGGCACAGTGATGGTTAGCTGCCTTTCACAAGCCAGAATTGACAATGTCACTAGGGTCCTCAAGTCCTTTCATCTTCAGTAAACATATGACGTGGTCTTCACGATTGAGGGAGTGAATGACTTGAGACATACCTCCTTGGATCTTATGAAGGGGGACATGATGGAACTCTCAGAATATGCATCTGAAACTGGTGTGATGCTGTCATTGAGCAGTATCCTACCATTGCCTAGAATGATGCCACAATACAAAAAAAAGATAACAGCCTTCCAATTATTGGTTTAGCTACTAGTGTTATTCTAAGGGGATCCAGTATGCATCAACATTGGTGGAGATGATCGACAGTCTTGGCTGCCTTGCTAGGGATCACCTGCACTTGTCTCCTCATAGCTTCCATATATTGTTCAGGACTTTTTCCTCCCCTAGTGTCTTTTTAGACAAGGTTAGTTTCCTCAAATTAACTACACAGCAAATCAAAATCAAAAGTATATGTAAAGGAAGCTCTGTTCAAAATAGAAGCCTAAACAAGAAGTTGCACTCTTTACAGACATTCCTAATTCTTGAAAATGTTGATGTCTGTTTAATTACTTCCTCAGATCAGCATTAGCACCCCACAGTACATGGTCTCATTACCTAATACTCTTTCTGAACCAAACCAGAAAATTACAGTGTTACTGGAGGGGGCGGGTTTGTATTCCTAAAAAGTGATTTCACTTCCTGACTCGTAAGAGAAGATGACAGTCTTGAACTTCCCATATCCTTTTCACAGTAAATAGAACTCTGTACCATATCACAACCAACTACCATACCCTCTACATGTCACCTGCAGCCTGTGAGATATACCTAACTAAACTGACTTTATTCTTTGTCAAGCCTAGCACTATTCTTTTAGGCTATTTCAACTCTCCTCCCATTAACTGGGACATCTACACCACTGAAAATTAATATATGCAAATTTTCCTGGATTTCATAAACATCAGCTCCATAGACAAACTTCAACTCCCAACAAGGGATTCAGAAATGGTGGACCTAGTTCTTACCAATATAGACACCCTATGCTCAACACCTAGTTACTACATCACTGGTCAAGTCTGACCACCATTCAGTAACAGCCACCATTAGGGTAAAATGTGACTTACCACACATCCCATCTGTCTTTAGAGACTACATCAAGGCAAACCTAATCCAGCTAACTAATGACCTGATGAAATTTAAGTGCCCTTTTCACCTTGATGACCCAATTTTTCATGCTGCCACATTTGTAGATAATTTCTATGTCCATATCAAAGCATGCATCAAGGCATCTGTCTCTGTAAGACATAAATATAATGCCAATGACACCCTCGAGCAAGTATTTGCAGTGGTCGTGATTTAATTTTTTCTTTACCTCACTGCCTGATACCCCACCAATCAGTGTTAAGGTTCGCTACTATACATGGCATTATATACATTGTTGGATTAATTATTCTGCCAAGAAATGATAATCAGAGCTGAGAAATTATAGCTGCTGGACATATAGATGAACAATTGCAAGTGCATCTTCCTGGCAACATACCTCACCATTGGGCCTATTGCTTAAGATGTTAGTTTCCATGGAAAACTTGGTGGAGGACATAAAAACTTTAATGTCCCTCACCAAAATGATCCAGCAATCTGTGGTGGACACTAACCAAATTAAGAATATGACTACGAACCATGAAGCCCAAATGGTACACTTACATGTGGTGCTTACAGCCCAGCAGCAAGACATTTCATGGGATGCCTTGCACCTGTAGAAAAAGGAAACAAAGGCGGGGCAGCTTAGATCATCAGTCTAGCAATTATATAATAGGTTAGATGATCTAGAGAATTGGGACGGATGAAATAACCTTTGGGTTCTGGCCTCCCACAACAAATTAAAGGAATTAACCCCATGGCTTTTATCACCAAGTAGCTATAAAAACTCTTGGGAAAGTTGATCCTGTTGTAATAAAGCAGGCACATAGGATTGCACCAACACAGAAAAATAATCAACATACCAGGGAATTACTTATCAAGTAACTAAACTTTGTTGATAGGGAGCAGAATTTACTCAGAAAAATACTTTAGGATTGGAATTGAGACTGGCAGGGGCATGAGTGACAATTGTGCCTGATTACAATACATCCCTTTTCTTTAAAGAGGAAAGTCCTAGACCTAAATCTCTATTTTTTAGGGAGAGTGATAACAATATTTAGCTTTGCTTTCCCAACATTCTACAGATCACAAAATGGAAGCTTACAAACAATTTCACATCTGTTGAAGATCTTGAGAGGTATATTGCTTCTACCCAGGATACAAGAAAGACGCTGTTTGCTGATTTGGCCCACAGAACAAAAGGACAATCTCACTGTGCAATCAATGGTGTCTAAAAACATGACAGGCCACATACACCCACCTCAGTGAAATCCTTGAATGAGGAGGCAGCCAGATCATTAAAAGTCGAGTGTTAAAATGCTAGAAAAGAGATCAGCAGTTTAAAAAAGTGGGTCACCTTGAATAAGTTTCAGTCACTGGAGACCATGGATTCCATGGGGTATAGTGGCTTCCTTCAAGCAAATACCAACTGTTGTGGTCTAGAAATCAGAGATACAGAAATGGAAATGCTGGAAGCCTCTTGGGGTAGAGAACCTGTTTGACCCTGTAAAACTCCAACAATTGGACTCTTAACCAGCTCCCCTCAACAGGATTAAATAATTTAAAATATATAATTCTGGCACATTCATGCTTTAGAATGGGAATATAAGAGCCAGATATTTAAAGATAAGGCCGTTCTTGTGAGCATACAAACAGATAAGGCTAAAGTCAGGCATCTTCAGAATGTAAATATCCAGGAGACATGAGAAATATACAGGACTTCTTTTGAGGACAAGGTATTTCTTTATAGAAATTTATTGCACATGTGACCCAAGAAAGAGAGGTATGGCCAGCTTATCCTTGCAAGGTGCTAATGGGGTACTAACCACCAAACCATCAGAGATAAATATGATTTTGTCTCATGATGTCATCAAACCTATGGATGAAGGAACTCAATTTAATGATAAGGCCCTGCTTGACATCTAAGAAAATAAAAAAGAAAATCTAAAAAGAAAACAATAAAATGAAATCTAAATCTGACATCACTTAATGAAGCTGATAATTTAGCCTTAGCACAACCTATCACACCATCAGAAATTAGGACTGCCATATTGAGGGACTTACCTCTGGCAAAGCCCCAGGCTTGGATGGACTTTACTGGGGACTTTATAGGGTTTAAAGTTCCTGTGGAAACTCTCCAATCTATGTAAACATAAGGTGACTTGTAAAGGTCTTTTTGTCCTGAATCCAGAGCTGCCAGAGTTTGAATGGGCAGCATAGACTTAATTTATTTATAAATATGCATACATGGGGTTGACATAATAATGGATGTAGTGAGGCAATTATGATTGACTTTAAGAAAACATTTGACAGGGTTGACTGGAATTTTCTTTAGATTTGTCATCATTTCAACTTCCTTTCTGCTTTTATTGCCAGCTGCAGGTTATTATACGCAGGGCCAGGAGTGTCATGGCTGCCAATGGAATCAGCTCTACCACAATGCAACTCCAAGGTTAATGTGAGCTGTCCCCTTTCCTCCTTACTATTCAAGCTGGTCACAGAAATATATATCCAATATCTGGATAAGGCCGTATATACATGTGCTACCCCTTTCCCTGCTCATGGCAGAAGTCTAGCTACCTGCTCTGCTGATCTCTGTATTGTTTGTGTCACAAACCCTATGGAAATCTAAAATAAGGTGATTGCACATTTTAAAAGAATTGGTTCATTTTTCTGGACTGCAATTCTACTACCAGGGAAGACTTTGACAGCTATGGCACATAGGGAAAAGTGGCCCTAGTCACAAAGTGCACATGTTTAGGCATACATTTCACTTTTGAATCATCTAAAATAATCTTATTCAACTGTAAACCATTACTAACACAATTACAAAGTAAGACTGAATGTTGGAAACCTGTTTCTACCCCCTTCCTCATGAAGGTCCAGATGATTAAGGTTTCCATCTTCCCTAAGATTCTCTTTTTTCTAAAGCGTATCTCTCATCTGTATCAAGCTACTTATTTTGTAAAATTTCAGAAACTTATTTCCAATTACCTCAGGGATTTCTCTCACCTGCAGGTTAGCAAGCAGAAACTCTTTCTTCTGTATAAACTAGGAGGGGTAGTATTACCTAACCTTAAGGAATATAATTTAGCTGCATCAAAATATTAATACATAATGGCTGCATTTCATCCAAGGCCCATTTGCCTTTCAATTGAGTAGGGTGTATTACAATTTAGATACAGGGAGGTGGGGCTATTTTATGCAAATAATATTTCGGGTCAAAGAAGATGGGAATCCTGGGTGAAATGAGCTTTGTTTAACAATTAAAAGAATGAAATTACTTTGGAGTAGAATTTGGAATTCTACAAAGTTTCTAATTAATGAAAAAACTTTTCTTTGGGAGGGGTGGGTAAACACTATCTACTTCATGGCTGAAATATTGGCAGATTGACAAGAATTGAATGATTGATTTCAGCTATCTCAAAGTTTAGTTTAGAGATGGTCAGCCTTTTTGGAGGAAATATTTATAGATATAAGACATTGTTTGCTCCCATGGTGCAAAACAGTTAACCAGAGCTAATTGTATTTTGAGCATTCTAAGGAGAGAAAAACAATTGCTGGGTCCCAACTGATTAAATTGAAACCTAGCTGGTTCTACTTGAAATCAAGTTCCATGGGCTTGATGTCTCAAGTTTTGCCTCAAAAACAATGCAGTCAATGATGTCCTCCTCTTCCTTGACTTCACAACATTGCAGGGTGGGTTTATCAGCATGATCCTTCAAATAATTGTCTCCCTGTTATACACCAGTTTACCATATTCAAGATGATTCCCCCAATGGTAGGACTCTCCTTCAAGATTGTTCTGTAAGGGCTGTGCAAACTCAAAAAAATGTTGACACTGTTCTTTTGAGAATGCAAGCTATCACATGGTTTGGAGCTGTTCAGTAGTGTCCAGTAAATGGCAAGTGATTACTGAAGCCATCCAGTTGGCCACAAGGCACAAGTTCCTGGGATATGCAAATTCTAGATGTTGGCTTCTAGGCTTGAGCAATAAGGAAACCCCCCTCAATTTCTCATAGTACACCTAGATCGGGTTGATGTGCTTGTCATTTGTTAGTTTTGTTTTCAAATTTTGAAGAAGATTTCCTATCCATAGGCCACCACATTTGTGGGGTTTGTAAAAAGATTCATTATGTGGTTAGCATCTACTATAAGTAATGATCAGTTGGTTTCATGGTGGCGCATTCTATTGTATGTTCTCACCTCTGGCAATAACTTGAGATAACACCTTTGTTTTTTCTGGACATATATTGTCTTAGGGCTAGAACAATGCAAGTATCCACATTAAGGGACACAGCCTGTACTAAATGTGTCTTGTTAGTTGACCAGCTTTACTTGATACTAAGATTCTTAAGCTGGAGTAAACTCATACACTGTCTTTAATAGACCTTCATCTGCTTTTTTGTTAGAATCCCTGGATTCACGAAGCTCCGTACAAGAATAAGGCTATTTTTGCACAGAGTGGTTCATGTCAGTTTAGGATAGCAGCATGCCTTGCATATGCATGAAGGTGCGCTGCTATCTAAACTAAATGGACACAAACCAGGAACAAGCGCAGAGGGTGTGTGTCAACAGTACCTGCACCTGAAACATGCCCCCTTTGCTTTGAAAGTGCCACACGACACTTTCTGACACAGATGAATGTCAAACTATATAATATTAGAGCCTGGTTCTAATATTATATAGTAAATGAGTGTCCGCAGACACTGAAATGTAAATAGCTAACATTTTAGTGTCAGCGGACACTGAAAAAAAAAAATAAAAACTACAAACGCCTAGAAGGCAGCAGCCTTCAAGTGCACACCCCCAAATGTATGCAATCTTGCCCTACATGTATGGAAGCAGTAGGGCAAAAGGAAAGGAATAAAAAATAAAAAAATGTAATATTTTTTTTTCATTAAATAAATCTGAAGTTTAAGCGTCCCACAGCTTGTTTGCATGGTGCGCTGCTATGCTTAGCCTGGCTGAAATCCTGAAAATGATAGATAAGTGCTACTGTGACAGAAAATGTCATCATGCTGCTGTAGCATCGTGGTACTACCATGCTATAGCATGTAGAACATGCTCAGTTTGAATCCCCCTCTGTCAAATTATTTAATAAACTTTTAAGGAATGTGAATAATAGATGTTAATCATATGGCTCACGTATAGCACAGTAGGGGTGGGAATATGTAAAATATAAATTTAAAAAATAATTTATAAATTTAATGAAAACAGAAATAGATTTAAGCAATGCTTTGCTAGTGTAAGCATTGCTTACCTGCATTCAGCTCTGCTTGGCTGGTGTATGCATTCCTATGCGGATTTGCATGGAGCTAAGCATAGTGCAGCATATTAAAACTGGCCAATCAAGAAAACATGCAGGGAAACTGCCCTATTTAAACTGCACAGGCAGGAATACAGCCATAACCATTTGGGATTGCACACAGCAGGACCAACATGTCTGGCATTGGTGAAGGTGTGCACTACCGAGTGCAACTTTGGGGCATCCAGGAGTCCAGGGTCATGGTTGGGCTCCTAGTTAAAAACCATGATGGCAGGGCCAGTACCAGGGCTCACAGTACAAAGCAGAGACCTGGGACCAGCTTGCACGTGATATCACCGGTGCCATTGGCATACCCTGGACTGGTGAGCAGGTATGTCATCACCATCATGACCTGAAGTGGAGGAGTCTTGGACCAGTGGATCCAAGAAGCCCAAGCACAGGATGTCCCACCTGTCTGTAAGTATGCAGTCTTATGTATCTCCAACCAAGTATGGAAAAAGTTCAACTTGTGACTGTGCAGGTGTGATTAATGTGTGATGTCTCCCCATACAGCTGCTGCAGAGAGGTCCCAGAATGTGCAGGCTCATGCCCAGTGACTGACCCGGCTGCATCAGCATTATGGTGAGTACAGAATGCCCCCTACTATTAGCAGTAAGAAATCAAAATTATAGTAATGCTAGTACTGCCTGTATATATAATTGTGTTGTAAAGGTCAGGAATAAATGCCTGTGTCAGGCTGCCAGTGTTACAATGGAGTATTCCCAGCTGCTGTGTAATACAGATATCAGTAGCAAACAAGGTATAATATGCAGGATAGGAATATTAGAATATGTATGAGTATGTCTGAGTGAACCTGCCAAGAAAGTGCCATGTCAGGGCTACTGTAACAGAAATGAAAAGCATTCCCCTGTGCAGATCATGCAGGAATAGTAATTGTGGAGTTCTGAGTTGTACACAGATATATATGTCAAAACTAATAAAGGTGATCCCAAACACTGGTGTGTGTCATCTCACATGTACCCGATAAATAGAAATTTGTATGTCCTGCAGAATGCATTAACTGAGATGAACTGATTTAGCATTGTTTGTCTGCATACTTTAGAATGGGCATGTCAAATAACTGGAAAAAAGCAACAGTACATATTCCCGTCAGAATGTGTTTTACTTGTTTGTCTGCCAGCATTACTCTGTGTTAACCTTTCGATTTCAGCTGTATGTAGCTGTGAATGTACTGAAAAATGTATAAGGCTAACAGGTGCAGACTTAAAGCCTACGGTGTGTACTCAGGAATCTAAATAGCAGTATGTAGTTGTAAAACAGTCAAATGTGCAATCCAGCTAATGTGCACGTTTCACAAACTGTGACATCAATGTCTGTTGTGTATACATAATTTGTACTGAAAATGGGAAACAAATAATGCAACATGTCATATTAAAAGTACTGTGCACAAAAATATGTACGAGTTAGAAATGTCACAAGCAACACACAACACCTCACCAAAAGCTCAGTCTGATAAGAACTAGGCCTGTAGTTCAATTTTGCACACACAGCACGGTTCGAATTCAGGGACCGCCACTAACATCTCAGTCTGGTTCTACAGTTTTAAACTGCAATCTGAATAGAAAAAATAATGTACTGCAAAACATACATTTTCCATACAGGGCACACAGGTAAAGAAATCTGAATAGAAATACTAGTATGATGTGTATAACTATGAAAGGTGTACAATTGCTGTATTGATCAGCCCCAGTTTCCCCAGTTGCCAAGAAACGTGCACACAGAGAATGTCACAGTAGATGTATGTGAAAGACACAGCACACACTCCAGGGCCTGCACCTAATATGTGCATCTGAAATATGTGTAAAAACAGCAATGTAATGTGCACGCAGTTCATCTGCACAGGCCTAGAGGTAAAGAAATTGGTATAGGAAAAAGGTTTGATGTGTATAACTAAAATAAGGGTACAATTGCTCTGTTGATATCTACAGCTGTTGGTGTGCTGTAGCACCCCCATGGCCCAGATAGAGTGTAAGTGTGGTCAGAATGTAGAGTAGTGAATAGTAATGTACTGACAAATATATTTGATAGAAGTTGTAAATTGACTCTGTTCCCTTCCCCCACCACTCAACTGATCCAGCCATCACACTGAAACCAACATGAGTATGTTCCTAAACAAACCTCTACTGTTAGGACTGTTGCTCCATTTGGTATATCAGTGTTTAAACTGTGTGCATACTAATATTCCCTGTTGAATAATCATCTTATTGCCTGCCTGACATACCACTAACTGGCATGCTGTTGCAACCCTGAATGCCATTCCATATATGTATGGGTTCTGTTTGCTATGGGACTGTTATAATTGCACTGTTTTGGGTAAATGGGAATATCCATGCATGCTATCTTGATTAATGTTATAATGTGTTGTGCATGACTAACCGATATTCATTGTTAATGTCCACACCATAGCACATATGGGAAGGCAGATCCCAGCAGATCCACCTCTCCCATCCCACATGGCTGAGGCACCGGGTCTCAGCACGTCTGGGACCCAACCTGGACCTCCCTCATCTGCTGGTCCTGCACCACCCTCATGTGGAACCACTGCAAGGGATGGGGCTCACCCTTCCTGTAAGTGGGTGCAATAAGGATGTTGTCACCCGGGACAAGGTCTGTGGCATGGTGTGCAATGACCTCCAAATGGAGCTGGATGACTGCCTGCGCCAGGTGGAGTGCAGGCTGCCACAGCTGGAGGGCCAGGCAACCCCTCCAGCCCAGCCCCCAGCACAGCCACCTTTGGGGCTGTGAAGGTTTAGTGGTAAATGCTATTGGGTGGGGACATCAGTGCCACTACTACCATCTGGGTGGCTCATGAGCCTCAGATTCCCAACCACCCTCTCTGTCAAGGTGTTTACTCCCCAAGTGTCATACACTGCCCCTGTCTGCTGTCTTGTCTGCCTTGTCTGTCTGCAAATGCAACATCTCCTATCAAACCTCCCTCATCATACTTACTAATAATCCTTCCTTAACATCCCACTCTCACCTTAAAAAAAAAAAGGCATCTGTCCCACAAAAAAATTACGTGCCATGCATAGCTCTGCATTTCACCCAGAGACATGTACCCAGTACACAAGGCAACCCTACCAATAATCTGTATTGTATGATACTCACACACCTCCCTGTTGGGTGTGAGGCTCCAAATTCTAAACTGACCACATTGAAAGCAGCTGTTGCTGCCAAAGAAATGCAGAGCTATGGTCCTTTCCTACACCCGTCCGGCACATCCTTACTTGTTTCTCCTCTTGTGTGTCCCCCTGCTTGCCCCAATTTCACCACTTACCTATCTCCCTGTTTTCTTTTCTTAATTTGAAATTAGCATGGGTGTAAGTGGCCGTAAGCGGCCGTAAGCGGGCATAAGCAAAGCTAAGCTCACTTCAGTATCACTTAGCTCCGCGCAAACCCTTAATCACTCTGTTTCCATCAGCCCCTGTTCTGCCCAGCAACAAAATAAACAGCCCTTGCAAGGCTCAAATGCAGGGCCCTGCACACTATAGCCAAAGTGATTTACCACTAAGCCATTTCAGATGTAAATAATTCTGCTGTTTTCTCTAACATATCTTCCAGCACAGTCATTCAACAGTAGGGGAAATGCATTTATATATGCAGATGTCTGTATTTGTATATATATATATATATATATATGTGTGTGTGTGTGTGTGTGTGTGTGTGTGTGTGTGTGTGTGTATACATCTATAGATATATATATATATATAGATATATACAGATATATATATATATATATATATATATATATATATATATATATATATATATATAGATAGATATAGATAAATAGATAGATATATAAAAGAACACAACAAATAAGTATATGACCAAAGGCACCATTAATGATATCAATAACATATAATGCAGAGCAGTCTGTGTACCATAGGGAATGTACAATGTGGAAGCAGTAAACATTACAATGATACATGCACACACACACACACACACACACACACACACACACACACACACACACACACACACACACACACACACACACACACACACACACACATATATATATATATATATATATATATATATATATATATATATATATATATCTATACACATATACACACACGCACACACATATATATATAGATATATATGTATATACACATACATACACATATACATATATTACTACGTATAGATATGTATTATAAGATATAAATTTAGAGGGTGCACCGCATATCGAACAGCCAGTATTCCTACAGTTGCCACCTTTTAAAATGGCCAGTGTTTGATTATTTCATACAAAAGACAATTATTTCATGAAACATACACCCACAGAGAGGTCAAAGAATATGACACCACACAGGTTTGCATACATGGAAATGTTTATTTGTGTACTATTTCAGTTGTATATGCCATTTCATATAGCAGTTAGGTGTTTGAAATACATAATAACTAGGTAATGCAACTCTCAAGGAAAACATTTGATTCAGTAATCTTAAACCATAACATATGCTGCTGTCCAGGCCAAGGCCTTCAAGTAGTACAACAGTAAAGAAACACTGGCCTGGAAGATAAGAATTAATCAACCCTAATTAATTATAGATGTAGTTCAGCAGCCTCCAATTACACTCTGTACTCAATCCCTAGGGGGGAAGAATTAAGTTGTCACAATGAAAATGTTACATAACAATGCTTAACTTAAAACATCACTATCACACTGACAAACAGAACTGTCTGTAAGACAGTCAGCACTAGCCCCCCACTGTTCCCATGGTGAAATGTATGAAAATGTACAGCTATATACCTTCATGTGTCTTACTACTGATATCCTTCACATGTTGCAACAGCCTAGGTTAAAAATGATGCATACCCCTCCCTCATAGAATGACTTACAAGGGCATATAATAGTGTTACATACACTGGCCTCTGGACTGTACAAGGTCACACACATTTTGTCCAGCTGTAGCCAACATATATATGGACCCTACACCACAATATGTGTGGGAGTCCACAACATCACTGGAATGATAGCAGGAATGCAAGCACTACATTATGATAGGCCACTACTTAACAACCTCTTACTGTATGACATGTGGACAAAGCCTGGTATATAGGTGGAGGACAGAGGCTGGAACACAGGGCCATATTTGCAATATTGCTGTTATACACTGTGAAAGTTACTGGTGTTACAGGATTGGTTGCAACATACCCTTACTCAGGAATATGAAGTCAGAAACACAAATGGATGTAGCCATGTACTGATAGCACTCAACAGACAGAATGCCACTGATATATCAGAGACAAGACATGTGTGGTGAACAGACAAAACATAACAGCCAATCCTCTGGCCATCATGTGGATAGGCCCACAGTTGTGAGCTATGCAGACAAACTGAATTTCATGCTAAACTAGCATGTACACACAAACCCTGTAAAACTAGTGGTATACAGTGCATATAACAACAATACTCACACTGTCCGTAAATCTGGAACCTTAGACAAATATGTAGTTGGCATGTGTCTGCAAGTCCTGTTGTACAAGGTATTGCTACCTGCTGTCTGTAACACTGCTGCCCACACACAGGAAGGATGTCTTCCATACAGGAAAGGTAAAGGGACAACACCCACATGCTGTAGTAATTTATAGTAGTGGGTTGCCATGACAGTGGTAATTAGAAGTACTACACAGCTGGCTGCATGCAGTTAGCAAGTGGTGAACTTTGATTGGTGCAGAGGCCATCACCTGATCATGAGCATCACCTACAAATTCCATGCTGCAACCTATTAAAAGCAGCTCAATCCCTGTAGTGGAGAGAGAGAGAGAGAGAGAGAGAGAGAGAGAATAAAATAACTAAGACTACAAACCAAACCAAACCTATATAACACAAGAGACACATAAAAGTATACCTAGAAGAGAGGACAATACGACAACAGGTATGTGAAACATGTATGCATGTAATTGAATGTAGTACTTGGTCTGTAATAATGGGATAGATGATGTGGAAAGATTTATATGTGCCATCAAGAGTTGTTGTAATAATGTCTTGCTGAACATTTGCTATGGACATAGCGTCTGGCCCTGTGGGCAGTGGGTGATACCTGTCAACTGTGCAGATCAGCACTGAATGACAAGATGTAAGCCATCATAGTGTATGTTCTGTACCTGAAGATGTATATTAGTGTGGCAAATAGCTGGTGGTGGAAGTAATGAAGTTATGATAGACACATGATGTTCAGACCCCCACCACCTGCAGGACAGTCATGTTAACATGAAATGTATCATGCACAAATACCATATATTTGTAATAGGCTTACCTGGAATCTGTCCCTATATATACCCCTCTAATGTTAGGCTGTGTCCACATGTGATACCGGTCTGTTTTGTAGCAAGGCAGAACAATGCAGTTGTGGAGGAAGGAGAGTTAGAGAGTGTGGACCTGATGTTTGAATGCACTCTATATATATATATATATATTTTTATATATATATATATAAAATATATATATATATATATATATATATATATATATATATATATATACACACACACACACACACACACACACACACACACACACACATATATATATATATATATATATATATATATATATATATATATATATATATTTACATATACAGACACACACACCTATATATATATATATATATATATATATATATATATATATATATATATATATATATATATATCTATATATATGTATATAGAAATACATTGCCCTTACAGTTGAATGACAGTGCTGCACGATATGTGTATGTGTGAGAAAACATCACACATCTATACACATATATACATTAGTAAGCTGGTGCAAAATGGACAATTATGTCTGGTGTGAAATCCATGTTGGGAACACATTGCCCTTGTTTGTGAAGGTGAGATTATGTTGGGGAAGGATAGCAGGTATATTTGGGGAGGTAGGCTGGGTTGGAAGACAGGCAAGACAGCATACAGGGGCAGTATATGACACATGTGGTGGGTAAACACCTTGGATGGGGAGTGGTGTTTGGAATGTGGAAGCCCATGATCCCCCAAATGGAAACAGTGGGACCAACGTCCCCACCTATCGGCAGTCACAACTGCACCTTCATGGCCCTGAAGGTGCCTGGCTGGGGGCTGAGCAGGAGGAGCATGCAGACCCTGTAATTGTATACCGAGGGCCTCAAAGTGGTGTAGCATATCCTGCAAGTCTCTGTGTAGCTCCCTATGCAGCAGACCCTGGACCTGACTTCAGGTGATAGGATCCTATCTGTGTGTGCTCCCAGGGAAGGTAATGAACACCATCCCCTAAGGTGGTTCCACCTGACGGTAGTGCAGGACCAGCAGATGATGAGGTCCTGGAGTGGGTCCCAGATGTGCTGTGGCCTGGTAACATGGCCAGATGAGGTGGGAGAAGTGTTCTGTTGGGAACTGGCTTCCCAAATATGCTATTGTGTGACAGTTATAGAACATATGTGGGTAGTAATAGTCCACACATTCCAGGATTATGTCTAACAGCATGCATAGATATCCCCATTAACACAAAACTCCAGATTTAGAGTAGTCACATAGCAAACAGAACACATGCATATATGAAATCATAGTGGCCCTTACAATGTCATGCAGGTGACATTGTTAGCAACAGGCCACCAATGATAGTGTTTCAACATGGAACATGACTAGAAACACATTGCACAATTTGTTGTACAATATGATATATGTCCCAACAGTAAGTTTGCTGTAAACATACCCGTTGAGTTGTGTGTTCAGATTATTGTTGCAGATATGGTGGGGGGGGGGGAGATGTGAATTAAGAAGTTTTATAGCCTTGCAGTATGAGATCCTCAGACCTTTTTTCCTCTTTATGTCTTTCAGACACCATGTCACGGGAGCGTTTGCCAATCTATTCCCCCCAGGAGAATGAAGTTATAATAAACCACCTGGTGCAGCACTACCACATCCTGTTTGGCCATACAACCCATGATCTGCAGGAGAGGACCACTCTGTGGAACAAGCTCATCCACAGTCTAAATAAAGTCGGCCTGCATAACTGCATTTATGAGCAGGTCCAACATTGTTGCACTGACTGACTCCGCCATGCCCATCAGCATGCTGCTGCAGTTAGGAGGAACCAGCTAGCCAAAGGGGGGGGTAATGCCATCCAGCCCCCCCTGACACATGCTGAGGAGCTCCTCGACAGCCTCGGGCATCTGCCTGCCAGCAAAATCAAGACCCTGTGGATAGCATTGTGGAGGTGGGTGCTACCCACACAATATACAAGGAGAATGCAGGTAAGACCCCAGGGAACATCAGTAGACCACTGTTGCTTATCCATCGGCATCTGTAGAGTATAATCATGCATATGTGAGATAAAATGTGTATACTCTGTTGCTGCATTGTAGTAATAAACAGATGTGCATAATCTGTAGTATTGTGGGTTTGTACTGTTGTACTGTTGATGTACTGAAATGCTGCTTCCACCCTGTACCAATGTCACAGGTGTGGCTACTGACATAACATCTCTCACACAACTATGTAGGTCCCTCTGGTATACCTCTGCAGCAGCAGCCTGTAGCTAGTGAGTATGGTGTTGTTTTTTCAGGTTTGCCAATACACCGGCCATGTTATGGCCATGGTATTTGCCATGCACACATTTAATACACCTGCCCTTAATGTGTGCTGCACATGTTCACTTATTGTTGCTGTTAACTGCACTGCACCACAGTGGTCACCATGGTGGCATATCTGAAGGGTATGTAAGAGTCCTGCAATATAACTAGCAACCTGTCATTGCAAGGTGTGTGCACAGAGATGAACATAATGGTGGGACAAATGGCCTACAGTAGGAACATGTCTGAAACATCACCCTTTTACAGTGCTACAACAGTGTATATACTACTATTACAATGGCAACTGTTACAGATCTACACAACGGCATATCACAATACCACATTCCATAACCCTTACAACCTGTAATGTGGTCATGAGCAATGAATGTGTAATATGGAATCCTATGTTAGGACAGCAAATATGGGGAATACATACCTTAACAAACACTGGAAGCATGTGTGTGAATGCACTCCAAATAACATATTGTGGAAGCAAGCAGCTTTTGAGGTACTGACAGCATTCAGTCTTCATGAGTATGCACCTTCCAGCAAGTACATGTACTCAATGTCACATCAAGAAATGGTCTGCTGTCCAAGACATATGTCCATCAAATATGCCCACTCACCTGCAACAGAGGCAGCTGTGGCTTGCACACATCTTACAAGCCATGGGAAGGATCCCATACCCAACAGGTAACATGCAGGAGTGAGACATGTAGCCTTACCTCACCACTGCATATACCATGACAAACAGTGCAGGCAGTCATGTATGTGACAAGGATGTATGGGACAACATTAATGTAGAAAATAAACAGATGGCCATCCAAGACAGATGACGACACATGTTGCAAACTGGTCATGCAGGCTGCCTAGTAATGTACCTGTATCGACAATCGCCTGGACTCTGCATAAGTGTGGCCCATGGGTTAGGGTAATCAGATGGGACAATAGTTCTACAGGAAACATCAGCCAGGACTCTCTACAGGTAGCATATGCATAACATCAAAAGTCCCGCAAAAGCATGGGTTGCGGTGTGTAATGCTACACTAAGACCAAGTTCGAAACCTACAGACAGTATCACTTAAGATAAATGTGCTGCATAAGCAACACCTCACTCCACCTCAGGCCCACCATCCCTGTCTGTACCTTGCTGTTCCCAGTGTACACCTGTATGTTTGTCATTCATTAGCAGGGGACTAGGCCGGTGCACATAGTGTTCTGAATTTGGGACACTGCAAAATGACATTCATGTGTAGCCCATAGTTGTCAAGCATCTGCAAAAAGGCTGAGGATGGGGGTGTCATCCTGAAACACAACAGTGAACTGAAGCAGACATCCAAAGCTCTCTAAGAATGGCTGTATCTGCACACAGTCAAGGTCATGGATTGTGGCAGACATAACCCTGACTCCACAGCAATAGTGAAGGCACTGTGTTACCTCCAAGGGCTGTGCACATGAGCTGACCTTGCAATCTTGCAGAGTTGGGGGACATTTGTAGGGCAGAGTGACCAAATACTGGCAAGTGCAGATGGCCCATGCTAGTATTCCCCTTCCAGGAATACTGACTGCTGTAGTACACTTAGTTGGTGCAACAAACCATCATGTTAAGGGTGTGCACACGTATTCACCCACAGATTGTATGCATCTCAATCATCATCTGCACAACTAACACATTTGTTTGATACTGCATTTGATTGCACAGGTCATATGTCACATATCAGGTTCGTGTAATGTTAATATATGCAGTATTGTGGCCCCATGGCATATCAGGGAAGAGGGTGGCATGTCAATAAGGGTCTGTACACTCCTCATAGCTGAAGTAAGCTTTGAAGGTTGTCAATGTAATTGGATTTTATTGGTCATACATGCACTGCTGATGATGAGATCTGAAAATCAGACATCAGGCATTCACTAGCATTCAGCATAGCAGGCCATGTACACGTGGCCCTGTCTGGTACCAAGAGGGACCCGGATCCAGCGAACACATATCATCGGGGAGAGTACCATATCGTGGCTTGTACCTGGTGGTGCCCGTGGAACCCCTGGCAGGCACAGTTCTCATGCCTGTGGCCAGAGATGGTAAACTGCACACCCTGCCAGGTATGGTCTGCAGCTATCCAACAAACCCCTGTATAGGGCAGCCACATGGCAGAACTGTGTGCATGCATACACACACATCACCAACACAGCTAGGGCAACCCCATACCTACACACACCACATCTGCACAGCCCAATTAATAATGAAATCCCCTAACACACACACACACACACACACACACACACACACACACACACACACACACACACACACATGATGTTCATAGGAATATGTTCATAGGTTAGTTCATAGGTTAGTACTAGGCTAACTGCCCTTGTGGGCCATTTTAAGCCTAGCCAATTATCCTCAAACCCTGCACCTTGTGCTTGTAAGTCAAACACCTTAACCATTAGGCCACCCTCCAGCAGGTAATATGGTTGTAACAGTAAATAAAAGGGCCCCAAAAAACTAAAATAAAAAAAGGTGATCCCAAACACTGGTGTGTGTCATCTCACATGTACCTGATAAATAGAAATTTGTATGTCCTGCAGAATGCATTAACTGAGATGAACTGATTTAGCACTGCTTGTCTGCATACTTTAGAATGGGCATGTCAAATAACTGGGAAAAAGCAACAGTACATATTCCCATCAGAATGTGTTTTACTTGTTTGTCTGCCAGCATTGCCATGTGTTAACCTTTCAATTTCAGCTGTATGTAGCTGTGAATGTACTGAAAAATGTATAAGGCTAACAGGTGCAGACTTAAAGCCTACACTGTGTACTCAGGAATCTAAATTGTAGAATGTAGTTGTAAAACAGTCAAATGTGCAATCCAGCTAATGTGCACGTTTCACAAACTGTGACACCAATGTCTGTTGTGTATGCATAATTTGTACTGAAAATGGGAAACAAATAATGCAACATGTCATATTAAAAGTACTGTGCACAAAAATATGTACTAGTTAGAAATGTCACAAGCAACACACAACACCTCACCAATAGCTCAGTTTGATAAGCACTAGGCCTGTAGTTCAATTTTGCACACACAGCATGGTTCAAATCCAGGGACCGCCAGTAACATCTCAGTCTGGTTCTACAGTTTTAAACTGCAATCTGAATAGAAAAAATAATGTACTGCAAAACATACATTTTCCATACAGGGCACACAGGTAAAGAAATCTGAATAGAAATACTAGTATGATGTGTATAACTATGAAAGGTGTACAATTGCTGTATTGATCAGCCCCAGTTTCCCCAGTTACCAAGAAACCTGCACACAGAGAATGTCACAGTAGATGTATGTGAAAGACACAACACACACTCCAGGGCCTGCAACTAATATGTGAATCTGAAATATGTGTAGAAACAGCAATGTAATGTGCATGCAGTTCATCTGCACAGGCCCAGAGGTAAAGAAATTAGTATAGAAACAGGGTTGATGTGTATAACTAAAATAAGGGCACAATTGCTCTGTTGATATCTACAGCTGTTGGTGTGCTGTAGCACCCCCATGGCCCAGATAGAGTGTAAGTGTGGTCAGAATGTAGAATAGTGAATAGTAATGTACTGACAAATATACTTGCTAGAAGTTGTCAATTGACTCTGTTTCCTTCCTCCACCATTCAATGACCCCAACATAAACCAAATAGAGTTTAAAAAACCTTATTTAGTGCCCTTTTTTTTTAGGGTTTTTGTGCTCTAAATTCCCCTTAATAATACATTCCGTACAACCAAATGGCAGCTGGCAACCCCAAAGCCATTCCCAAAACAGGGTCTTAAACTAAATTTCTTTTTTAAAGGGTTTTTCCCCTTGGGGTTCTTACAAAGAAAGTGGTGCAAAACAACAATTTTTTAAAGAAAATGAAAATTTTGGGAAAGACCCAGGGCCAATCTCATTTTAAGGCAGGACCACCTCTAGGGGGGGGAAAACTCCCCAATGTTGGGCCTGCCCCCACCCCGGGAAACCCTCAGCCCAAAAAAGGCCTCCGAAATTTCAAAAGTTGGAACCCGCAAGCCTGTACTGGCTTTTAACTCTCAAAATGGGAAAAACGATTTGGGGAAGAGAGCAGAGGTCAAAGAATCAAAAACAGGCAGTAAAGACCCCACCGGTGCTGGTAAGGAAGGGAAAAAGCAATTTGAAAAACATTTTAAAAATTGGGGGCAAACAATTCCCAAACCCCCCTTTTGTCTTAAAAGGTTTTACCCCAAGTTTAACAAGCCTGCTCGCTGGCCTTGCGAAATTGCAAATTCAAAAAATCCCCCAAAAACTTAAAATTCCTTCTTCTCCCACTTTTCCCTTAGGGTCTTCCCAACAAAAAGCCTGAAAAGAGCTCAAACCCCCAGGAACAGGGAAAAAAAGTAAATTAAAATACTTTTTGGAATAAAACTCTTTGGGGGTAAACCCCCACGGGCAGGGAACTGCCAAGAGTTCCCGCCAGAAAAGAGAGATCCTTTCCCCCCCAAATCCTCACAAACTTTCTTCGGCCGCCTGTCAATTTAACTTTCAAATAAACGTTTTTTTTTTTTTTTTACAGGTAGCAGGGTCACAAGTAATTCAATTATAACATGCTAAATACCCACACAAAAGCTATCAAACAGTTCGAAAAAAAACTTTAAAAAAAATGCAAACGGGAAAAAAGCAAAAGTTTTTTTTCCTAAAACATCAATAAAAATCGTTTCAACCCAAAAAAAAACCCAAATACACATGGAAAAACTTAAAAAAAACAGAGTATTAAAAATTAAAATTTTTTTTAGGTTTTTTTTGGGGTGTTACCAAAGAAAATAAAAAGTAAAACAGGAATATTTTAAAAAAATAAATTATAAATATATAATAAAATAAGTTTAAATAGTAAACCTTAAGGGGAGCCAACCCTCCAGCCCAGCCCCCAGCACAGCCACCTTTGGGGCTGTGAAGGTTTAGTGGTAACTGCTATCGGGTGGGGACCTCAGTGCCACTACTACCATCTGGGAGGCTCATGAGCCTCAGATTCCCAACCACCCTCCCCGTCAAGGTGTTTACTCCCCAAGTGTCATACACTGCCCCTGTCTGCTGTCTTGTCTGTCTGCAAATGCAACATCTCCTATCAAACCTCCCTCATCATACTTATTAATTATCCTTCCTTAACATCCCACTCTCACCATAAAAAAAAAAAAAGGGCTTCTGTCCCACAAAAAAAATCACGTCCCATACATAGCTCTGCATTTCACCCAGAGACAAGTACCCAGCACACAAGGCAACCCTACCAATAATCTGTATTGTATGATACTCACACACCTCCCTGTAGGGTGTGA
Source organism: Protopterus annectens (assembly GCF_019279795.1). NCBI lineage: Eukaryota > Metazoa > Chordata > Ceratodontiformes > Protopteridae > Protopterus > Protopterus annectens. The sequence goes on along the minus strand of NC_056726.1, from coordinate 338,347,948 downwards.
GGCTCCAAATTCTAAACTGACCACACTGAAAGCAGCTGTTGCTGCCAAAGAAATGCAGAGCTATGGTCCTTTCCTACACCCATCTGGCACATTCCTACTTGTTTCTCCTCTTGTGTGTCCCTCTGCTTGCCCCAATTTCACCACTTTCCTATCTCCCTGTTTTCTTTTCTTAATTTGAAATTAGCATGGATGTAAGTGGCCGTAAGCGGGCATAAGTGAAGCTAAGCTCACTTAAGCATCACTTAGCTCTGCGCAAACCTATTTACAACTGCTTTAAAGTCCCTTAATCACTCTGTCTCCATCAGTGCCTGTTCTGCCCAGCAACAAAATAAACAGCCCTTGCAAGGCTCAAATGCAGGGCCCTGCACACTATAGCCAAAGTGATTTACCACTAAGCCATTTCAGATGTAAATAATTCTGATGTTTTCTGTAACATATCATCCAGCACAGTCATTCAGCAGTAGGGAAAATGCATTTATATATGCAGATGTCTGTATTTGTGTGTATATATATATATATATATATATATATATGTGTGTGTGTGTGTGTGTGTGTGTGTGTGTGTGTGTGTGTGTGTGTGTGTGTGTATACATCTATAGATTAAAAAAAATATATATATATATATATATATATATATATATATATATAGATATATAAATATATATATATATATATATGTATATATATATATATATATATATATATATATATATATATATATATATATAGAAATATAGATATATAAAAGAACACAACAAGTAAGTATATGACCAAAGGCACCATTAATAGGGGTGAGGGGGCCCAAAATAAGTACCTCTTGTAATTATTGATATCATCCCCTCCTCCACAGCTGAACAGATTTGCCTTGCAACACAATAATCAACACTTGCAAGTCTCAAACCCAGGACCCTACACAACATAGCCACAACAAGTTAACAGTAATCCATCTCAGCTGTACGATGACAGGATGATATCAATAACATATCATGCAGAGCAGTCTGTGTACCATAGGGAATGTACAATGTGGAAGCAAGTAAACATTCCAATGATACACACACACACACACACGCACACACACACACACACACACACACACACACACACACACACACACACACACATATATATATATATATATATATATATATATATACACACACACACACACACGCACACATATATATAGATATATATATATGTATATACACATACATACACATATACATATATTACTACATATAGATATGTATTAGAAGATATATATTTAGAGGGTGCACCACATATCGAACAGCCAGTATTCCTACAGTTGCCACCTTTTAAAATGGCCAGTGTTTGATTCTTTCATACAAAAGACAATTATTGCATGGAACATATACCCACAGACAAGTCAAAGAATATGACACCACAC